>NW_026974551.1:0-136446 GCF_015220805.1 Pogoniulus pusillus | reverse complement strand
CTGGGTCTATAAGCAGAAGGAGTGCTTTTTCTAACCGGCATTTCTATGGTTCTTCAATGGGGCTAGGATGTAAACGTGTTTCTGCTTCAAAGGAAAGCAGCTAGGAGAAAGTTTCTTTTGCCAGTGTGTGACGCAGCTGGAAAGCTGCAGAATGGTGCAGGGGATTCCAGGCTAGGCCATTCCTGGCTGGGTCTATAAGCAGAAGGATTGCTTTTTCTAACCGGCATTTCTATGGTTCTTCAATGGGGCTAGGATGTAAACGTGTTTCTGCTTCAAAGGAAAGCAGCTAGGAGAAAGTTTCTTTTGCCAGTGTGTGACGCAGCTGGAAAGCTGCAGAATGGTGCAGGGGATTCCAGGCTAGGCCATTCCTGACTGGGTCTATAAGCAGAAGGAGTGCTTTTTCTAACCGGCATTTCTATGGTTCTTCAATGGGGCTAGGATGTAAACGTGTTTCTGCTTCAAAGGAAAGCAGCTAGGAGAAAGTTTCTTTTGCCAGTGTGTGACGGAGCTGGAAAGCTGCAGAATGGTGCAGGGGATTCCAGGCTAGGCCATTCCTGGCTGGGTCTATAAGCAGAAGGAGTGCTTTTTCTAACCGGCATTTCTATGGTTCTTCAATGGGGCTAGGATGTAAACGTGTTTCTGCTTCAAAGGAAAGCAGCTAGGAGAAAGTTTCTTTTGCCAGTGTGTGACGCAGCTGGAAAGCTGCAGAATGGTGCAGGGGATTCCAGGCTAGGCCATTCCTGGCTGGGTCTATA
The DNA here is from genome assembly GCF_015220805.1 of Pogoniulus pusillus. Classification (NCBI taxonomy): domain Eukaryota; kingdom Metazoa; phylum Chordata; class Aves; order Piciformes; family Lybiidae; genus Pogoniulus; species Pogoniulus pusillus. The sequence goes on along the minus strand of NW_026974551.1, from coordinate 135,691 downwards.
AGCAGAAGGAGTGCTTTTTCTAACCGGCATTTCTATGGTTCTTCAATGGGGCTAGGATGTAAACGTGTTTCTGCTTCAAAGGAAAGCAGCTAGGAGAAAGTTTCTTTTGCCAGTGTGTGACGCAGCTGGAAAGCTGCAGAATGGTGCAGGGGATTCCAGGCTAGGCCATTCCTGGCTGGGTCTATAAGCAGAAGGAGTGCTTTTTCTAAACGGCATTTCTATGGTTCTTCAATGGGGCTAGGATGTAAACGTGTTTCTGCTTCAAAGGAAAGCAGCTAGGAGAAAGTTTCTTTTGCCAGTGTGTGACGCAGCTGGAAAGCTGCAGAATGGTGCAGGGGATTCCAGGCTAGGCCATTCCTGGCTGGGTCTATAAGCAGAAGGAGTGCTTTTTCTAACGGCATTTCTATGGTTCTTCAATGGGGCTAGGATGTAAACGTGTTTCTGCTTCAAAGGAAAGCAGCTAGGAGAAAGTTTCTTTTGCCAGTGTGTGAGGCAGCTGGAAAGCTGCAGAATGGTGCAGGGGATTCCAGGCTAGGCCATTCCTTGCTGGGTCTATAAGCAGAAGGAGTGCTTTTTCTAACCGGCATTTCTATGGTTCTTCAATGGGGCTAGGATGTAAACGTGTTTCTGCTTCAAAGGAAAGCAGCTAGGAGAAAGTTTCTTTTGCCAGTGTGTGAGGGAGCTGGAAAGCTGCAGAATGGTGCAGGGGATTCCAGGCTAGGCCATTCCTGGCTGGGTCTATAAGCAGAAGGAATGCTTTTTCTAACCGGCATTTCTATGTTTCTTCAATGGGGCTAGGATGTAAACGTGTTTCTGCTTCAAAGGAAAGCAGCTAGGAGAAAGTTTCTTTTGCCAGTGTGTGACGCAGCTGGAAAGCTGCAGAATGGTGCAGGGGATTCCAGGCTAGGCCATTCCTGCTGGGTCTATAAGCAGAAGGAGTGCTTTTTCTAACCGGCATTTCTATGTTCTTCAATGGGGCTAGGATGTAAACGTGTTTCTGCTTCAAAGGAAAGCAGCTAGGAGAAAGTTTCTTTTGCCAGTGTGTGACGCAGCTGGAAAGCTGCAGAATGGTGCAGGGGATTCCAGGCTAGGCCATTCCTGGCTGGGTCTATAAGCAGAAGGAGTGCTTTTTCTAACCGGCATTTCTATGGTTCTTCAATGGGGCTAGGATGTAAACGTGTTTCTGCTTCAAAGGAAAGCAGCTAGGAGAAAGTTTCTTTTGCCAGTGTGTGACGCAGCTGGAAAGCTGCAGAATGGTGCAGGGGATTCCAGGCTAGGCCATTCCTTGCTGGGTCTATAAGCAGAAGGAGTGCTTTTTCTAACCGGCATTTCTATGGTTCTTCAATGGGGCTAGGATGTAAACGTGTTTCTGCTTCAAAGGAAAGCAGCTAGGAGAAAGTTTCTTTTGCCAGTGTGTGACGCAGCTGGAAAGCTGCAGAATGGTGCAGGGGATTCCAGGCTAGGCCATTCCTGGCTGGGTCTACAAGCAGAAGTAGTGCTTTTTCTAACCGGCATTTCTATGGTTCTTCAATGGGGCTAGGATGTAAACGTGTTTCTGCTTCAAAGGAAAGCAGCTAGGAGAAAGTTTCTTTTGCCAGTGTGTGAGGCAGCTGGAAAGCTGCAGAATGGTGCAGGGGATTCCAGGCTAGGCCATTCCTGGCTGGGTCTATAAGCAGAAGGAGTGCTTTTTCTAACCGGCATTTCTATGGTTCTTCAATGGGGCTAGGATGTAAACGTGTTTCTGCTTCAAAGGAAAGCAGCTAGGAGAAAGTTTCTTTTGCCAGTGTGTGAGGGAGCTGGAAAGCTGCAGAATGGTGCAGGGGATTCCAGGCTAGGCCATTCCTGGCTGGGTCTACTAGCAGAAGGAATGCTTTTTCTAACCGGCATTTCTATGGTTCTTCAATGGGGCTAGGATGTAAACGTGTTTCTGCTTCAAAGGAAAGCAGCTAGGAGAAAGTTTCTTTTGCCAGTGTGTGACGCAGCTGGAAAGCTGCAGAATGGTGCAGGGGATTCCAGGCTAGGCCATTCCTGGCTGGGTCTATAAGCAGAAGGAGTGCTTTTTCTAACCGGCATTTCTATGGTTCTTCAATGGGGCTAGGATGTAAACGTGTTTCTGCTTCAAAGGAAAGCAGCTAGGAGAAAGTTTCTTTTGCCAGTGTGTGAGGAGCTGGAAAGCTGCAGAATGGTGCAGGGGATTCCAGGCTAGGCCATTCCTTGGTTGGGTCTATAAGCAGAAGGAGTGCTTTTTCTAACAGGCATTTCTATGGTTCTTCAATGGGGCTAGGATGTAAACGTGTTTCTGCTTCAAAGGAAAGCAGCTAGGAGAAAGTTTCTTTTGCCAGTGTGTGACGCAGCTGGAAAGCTGCAGAATGGTGCAGGGGATTCCAGGCTAGGCCATTCCTGGCTGGGTCTATAAGCAGAAGGAGTGCTTTTTCTAACCGGCATTTCTATGGTTCTTCAATGGGGCTAGGATGTAAACGTGTTTCTGCTTCAAAGGAAAGCAGCTAGGAGAAAGTTTCTTTTGCCAGTGTGTGAGGGAGCTGGAAAGCTGCAGAATGGTGCAGGGGATTCCAGGCTAGGCCATTCCTGGCTGGGTCTATAAGCAGAAGGAGTGCTTTTTCTAACCGGCATTTCTATGGTTCTTCAATGGGGCTAGGATGTAAACGTGTTTCTGCTTCAAAGGAAAGCAGCTAGGAGAAAGTTTCTTTTGCCAGTGTGTGACGGCAGCTGGAAAGCTGCAGAATGGTGCAGGGGATTCCAGGCTAGGCCATTCCTGGCTGGGTCTATAAGCAGAAGGAATGCTTTTTCTAACCGGCATTTCTATGGTTCTTCAATGGGGCTAGGATGTAAACGTGTTTCTGCTTCAAAGGAAAGCAGCTAGGAGAAAGTTTCTTTTGCCAGTGTGTGAGTAGCTGGAAAGCTGCAGAATGGTGCAGGGGATTCCAGGCTAGGCCATTCCTGGCTGGGTCTATAAGCAGAAGGAATGCTTTTTCTAACCGGCATTTCTATGGTTCTTCAATGGGGCTAGGATGTAAACGTGTTTCTGCTTCAAAGGAAAGCAGCTAGGAGAAAGTTTCTTTTGCCAGTGTGTGAGGGAGCTGGAAAGCTGCAGAATGGTGCAGGGGATTCCAGGCTAGGCCATTCCTGGCTGGGTCTACAAGCAGAAGGAGTGCTTTTTCTAACCGGCATTTCTATGGTTCTTCAATGGGGCTAGGATGTAAACGTGTTTCTGCTTCAAAGGAAAGCAGCTAGGAGAAAGTTTCTTTTGCCAGTGTGTGAGGGAGCTGGAAAGCTGCAGAATGGTGCAGGGGATTCCAGGCTAGGCCATTCCTGGCTGGGTCTACAAGCAGAAGGATGCTTTTTCTAACCGGCATTTCTATGGTTCTTCAATGGGGCTAGGATGTAAACGTGTTTCTGCTTCAAAGGAAAGCAGCTAGGAGAAAGTTTCTTTTGCCAGTGTGTGACGGAGCTGGAAAGCTGCAGAATGGTGCAGGGGATTCCAGGCTAGGCCATTCCTGACTGGGTCTATAAGCAGAAGGAGTGCTTTTTCTAACCGGCATTTCTATGGTTCTTCAATGGGGCTAGGATGTAAACGTGTTTCTGCTTCAAAGGAAAGCAGCTAGGAGAAAGTTTCTTTTGCCAGTGTGTGAGGGAGCTGGAAAGCTGCAGAATGGTGCAGGGGATTCCAGGCTAGGCCATTCCTGGCTGGGTCTACAAGCAGAAGTAATGCTTTTTCTAACCGCATTTCTATGGTTCTTCAATGGGGCTAGGATGTAAACGTGTTTCTGCTTCAAAGGAAAGCAGCTAGGAGAAAGTTTCTTTTGCCAGTGTGTGAGGGAGCTGGAAAGCTGCAGAATGGTGCAGGGGATTCCAGGCTAGGCCATTCCTGGCTGGGTCTACAAGCAGAAGGAGTGCTTTTTCTAACCGGCATTTCTATGGTTCTTCAATGGGGCTAGGATGTAAACGTGTTTCTGCTTCAAAGGAAAGCAGCTAGGAGAAAGTTTCTTTTGCCAGTGTGTGACGCAGCTGGAAAGCTGCAGAATGGTGCAGGGGATTCCAGGCTAGGCCATTCCTGGCTGGGTCTATAAGCAGAAGGAGTGCTTTTTCTAACCGGCATTTCTATGTTTCTTCAATGGGGCTAGGATGTAAACGTGTTTCTGCTTCAAAGGAAAGCAGCTAGGAGAAAGTTTCTTTTGCCAGTGTGTGACGCAGCTGGAAAGCTGCAGAATGGTGCAGGGGATTCCAGGCTAGGCCATTCCTGGCTGGGTCTATAAGCAGAAGGAGTGCTTTTTCTAACCGGCATTTCTATGGTTCTTCAATGGGGCTAGGATGTAAACGTGTTTCTGCTTCAAAGGAAAGCAGCTAGGAGAAAGTTTCTTTTGCCAGTGTGTGAGGGAGCTGGAAAGCTGCAGAATGGTGCAGGGGATTCCAGGCTAGGCCATTCCTGGCTGGGTCTATAAGCAGAAGGAGTGCTTTTTCTAACCGGCATTTCTATGGTTCTTCAATGGGGCTAGGATGTAAACGTGTTTCTGCTTCAAAGGAAAGCAGCTAGGAGAAAGTTTCTTTTGCCAGTGTGTGACGGCAGCTGGAAAGCTGCAGAATGGTGCAGGGGATTCCAGGCTAGGCCATTCCTGGCTGGGTCTATAAGCAGAAGGAGTGCTTTTTCTAACCGGCATTTCTATGGTTCTTCAATGGGGCTAGGATGTAAACGTGTTTCTGCTTCAAAGGAAAGCAGCTAGGAGAAAGTTTCTTTTGCCAGTGTGTGACGGCAGCTGGAAAGCTGCAGAATGGTGCAGGGGATTCCAGGCTAGGCCATTCCTGGCTGGGTCTATAAGCAGAAGGAGTGCTTTTTCTAACCGGCATTTCTATGGTTCTTCAATGGGGCTAGGATGTAAACGTGTTTCTGCTTCAAAGGAAAGCAGCTAGGAGAAAGTTTCTTTTGCCAGTGTGTGAGGCAGCTGGAAAGCTGCAGAATGGTGCAGGGGATTCCAGGCTAGGCCATTCCTGGCTGGGTCTATAAGCAGAAGGAGTGCTTTTTCTAACCGGCATTTCTATGGTTCTTCAATGGGGCTAGGATGTAAACGTGTTTCTGCTTCAAAGGAAAGCAGCTAGGAGAAAGTTTCTTTTGCCAGTGTGTGAGGGAGCTGGAAAGCTGCAGAATGGTGCAGGGGATTCCAGGCTAGGCCATTCCTGGCTGGGTCTATAAGCAGAAGGAGTGCTTTTTCTAACCGGCATTTCTATGGTTCTTCAATGGGGCTAGGATGTAAACGTGTTTCTGCTTCAAAGGAAAGCAGCTAGGAGAAAGTTTCTTTTGCCAGTGTGTGAGGGAGCTGGAAAGCTGCAGAATGGTGCAGGGGATTCCAGGCTAGGCCATTCCTGGCTGGGTCTACAAGCAGAAGGAGTGCTTTTTCTAACCGGCATTTCTATGGTTCTTCAGTGGGGCTAGGATGTAAACGTGTTTCTGCTTCAAAGGAAAGCAGCTAGGAGAAAGTTTCTTTTGCCAGTGTGTGAGGGAGCTGGAAAGCTGCAGAATGGTGCAGGGGATTCCAGGCTAGGCCATTCCTGGCTGGGTCTATAAGCAGAAGGAGTGCTTTTTCTAACCGGCATTTCTATGGTTCTTCAATGGGGCTAGGATGTAAACGTGTTTCTGCTTCAAAGGAAAGCAGCTAGGAGAAAGTTTCTTTTGCCAGTGTGTGAGGCAGCTGGAAAGCTGCAGAATGGTGCAGGGGATTCCAGGCTAGGCCATTCCTGGCTGGGTCTATAAGCAGAAGGAGTGCTTTTTCTAACCGGCATTTCTATGGTTCTTCAATGGGGCTAGGATGTAAACGTGTTTCTGCTTCAAAGGAAAGCAGCTAGGAGAAAGTTTCTTTTGCCAGTGTGTGACGGAGCTGGAAAGCTGCAGAATGGTGCAGGGGATTCCAGGCTAGGCCATTCCTGGCTGGGTCTAAACGCAGAAGGAATGCTTTTTCTAACCGGCATTTCTATGGTTCTTCAATGGGGCTAGGATGTAAACGTGTTTCTGCTTCAAAGGAAAGCAGCTAGGAGAAAGTTTCTTTTGCCAGTGTGTGAGGGAGCTGGAAAGCTGCAGAATGGTGCAGGGGATTCCAGGCTAGGCCATTCCTGGCTGGGTCTATAAGCAGAAGGAATGCTTTTTCTAACCGGCATTTCTATGGTTCTTCAATGGGGCTAGGATGTAAACGTGTTTCTGCTTCAAAGGAAAGCAGCTAGGAGAAAGTTTCTTTTGCCAGTGTGTGAGGCAGCTGGAAAGCTGCAGAATGGTGCAGGGGATTCCAGGCTAGGCCATTCCTGGCTGGGTCTATAAGCAGAAGGAATGCTTTTTCTAACCGGCATTTCTATGGTTCTTCAATGGGGCTAGGATGTAAACGTGTTTCTGCTTCAAAGGAAAGCAGCTAGGAGAAAGTTTCTTTTGCAGTGTGTGAGGCAGCTGGAAAGCTGCAGAATGGTGCAGGGGATTCCAGGCTAGGCCATTCCTGGCTGGGTCTACACAGCAGAAGGAGTGCTTTTTCTAACCGGCATTTCTATGGTTCTTCAATGGGGCTAGGATGTAAACGTGTTTCTGCTTCAAAGGAAAGCAGCTAGGAGAAAGTTTCTTTTGCCAGTGTGTGAGGGAGCTGGAAAGCTGCAGAATGGTGCAGGGGATTCCAGGCTAGGCCATTCCTGGCTGGGTCTACACGCAGAAGGAGTGCTTTTTCTAACCGGCATTTCTATGGTTCTTCAATGGGGCTAGGATGTAAACGTGTTTCTGCTTCAAAGGAAAGCAGCTAGGAGAAAGTTTCTTTTGCCAGTGTGTGAGGGAGCTGGAAAGCTGCAGAATGGTGCAGGGGATTCCAGGCTAGGCCATTCCTGGCTGGGTCTATAAGCAGAAGGAATGCTTTTTCTAACCGGCATTTCTATGGTTCTTCAATGGGGCTAGGATGTAAACGTGTTTCTGCTTCAAAGGAAAGCAGCTAGGAGAAAGTTTCTTTTGCCAGTGTGTGAGGCAGCTGGAAAGCTGCAGAATGGTGCAGGGGATTCCAGGCTAGGCCATTCCTGGCTGGGTCTATAAGCAGAAGGAATGCTTTTTCTAACCGGCATTTCTATGGTTCTTCAATGGGGCTAGGATGTAAACGTGTTTCTGCTTCAAAGGAAAGCAGCTAGGAGAACGTTTCTTTTGCCAGTGTGTGAGGGAGCTGGAAAGCTGCAGAATGGTGCAGGGGATTCCAGGCTAGGCCATTCCTGGCTGGGTCTATAAGCAGAAGGAGTGCTTTTTCTAACCGGCATTTCTATGGTTCTTCAATGGGGCTAGGATGTAAACGTGTTTCTGCTTCAAAGGAAAGCAGCTAGGAGAAAGTTTCTTTTGCCAGTGTGTGAGGGAGCTGGAAAGCTGCAGAATGGTGCAGGGGATTCCAGGCTAGGCCATTCCTGGCTGGGTCTATAAGCAGAAGGAGTGCTTTTTCTAAACGGCATTTCTATGGTTCTTCAATGGGGCTAGGATGTAAACGTGTTTCTGCTTCAAAGGAAAGCAGCTAGGAGAAAGTTTCTTTTGCCAGTGTGTGAGGGAGCTGGAAAGCTGCAGAATGGTGCAGGGGATTCCAGGCTAGGCCATTCCTGGCTGGGTCTATAAGCAGAAGGAGTGCTTTTTCTAAACGGCATTTCTATGTTTCTTCAATGGGGCTAGGATGTAAACGTGTTTCTGCTTCAAAGGAAAGCAGCTAGGAGAAAGTTTCTTTTGCCAGTGTGTGAGGGAGCTGGAAAGCTGCAGAATGGTGCAGGGGATTCCAGGCTAGGCCATTCCTGGCTGGGTCTACAAGCAGAAGGAGTGCTTTTTCTAACCGGCATTTCTATGTTTCTTCAATGGGGCTAGGATGTAAACGTGTTTCTGCTTCAAAGGAAAGCAGCTAGGAGAAAGTTTCTTTTGCCAGTGTGTGAGGGAGCTGGAAAGCTGCAGAATGGTGCAGGGGATTCCAGGCTAGGCCATTCCTGGCTGGGTCTATAAGCAGAAGGAATGCTTTTTCTAACCGGCATTTCTATGGTTCTTCAATGGGGCTAGGATGTAAACGTGTTTCTGCTTCAAAGGAAAGCAGCTAGGAGAAAGTTTCTTTTGCCAGTGTGTGAGGGAGCTGGAAAGCTGCAGAATGGTGCAGGGGATTCCAGGCTAGGCCATTCCTGGCTGGGTCTATAAGCAGAAGGAGTGCTTTTTCTAAACGGCATTTCTATGGTTCTTCAATGGGGCTAGGATGTAAACGTGTTTCTGCTTCAAAGGAAAGCAGCTAGGAGAAAGTTTCTATTGTCAGTGTGTGAGGGAGCTGGAAAGCTGCAGAATGGTGCAGGGGATTCCAGGCTAGGCCATTCCTGGCTGGGTCTATAAGCAGAAGGAGTGCTTTTTCTAACCGGCATTTCTATGGTTCTTCAATGGGGCTAGGATGTAAACGTGTTTCTGCTTCAAAGGAAAGCAGCTAGGAGAAAGTTTCTTTTGCCAGTGTGTGAGGGAGCTGGAAAGCTGCAGAATGGTGCAGGGGATTCCAGGCTAGGCCATTCCTGGCTGGGTCTATAAGCAGAAGGAGTGCTTTTTCTAACCGGCATTTCTATGGTTCTTCAATGGGGCTAGGATGTAAACGTGTTTCTGCTTCAAAGGAAAGCAGCTAGGAGAAAGTTTCTTTTGCCAGTGTGTGAGGGAGCTGGAAAGCTGCAGAATGGTGCAGGGGATTCCAGGCTAGGCCATTCCTGGCTGGGTCTATAAGCAGAAGGAGTGCTTTTTCTAACCGGCATTTCTATGGTTCTTCAATGGGGCTAGGATGTAAACGTGTTTCTGCTTCAAAGGAAAGCAGCTAGGAGAAAGTTTCTTTTGCCAGTGTGTGAGGGAGCTGGAAAGCTGCAGAATGGTGCAGGGGATTCCAGGCTAGGCCATTCCTGGCTGGGTCTATAAGCAGAAGGAGTGCTTTTTCTAACCGGCATTTCTATGGTTCTTCAATGGGGCTAGGATGTAAACGTGTTTCTGCTTCAAAGGAAAGCAGCTAGGAGAAAGTTTCTTTTGCCAGTGTGTGAGGGAGCTGGAAAGCTGCAGAATGGTGCAGGGGATTCCAGGCTAGGCCATTCCTGGCTGGGTCTATAAGCAGAAGGAGTGCTTTTTCTAAACGGCATTTCTATGGTTCTTCAATGGGGCTAGGATGTAAACGTGTTTCTGCTTCAAAGGAAAGCAGCTAGGAGAAAGTTTCTTTTGCCAGTGTGTGAGGGAGCTGGAAAGCTGCAGAATGGTGCAGGGGATTCCAGGCTAGGCCATTCCTGGCTGGGTCTAAAAGCAGAAGGAGTGCTTTTTCTAACCGGCATTTCTATGGTTCTTCAATGGGGCTAGGATGTAAACGTGTTTCTGCTTCAAAGGAAAGCAGCTAGGAGAAAGTTTCTTTTGCCAGTGTGTGAGGGAGCTGGAAAGCTGCAGAATGGTGCAGGGGATTCCAGGCTAGGCCATTCCTGGCTGGGTCTATAAGCAGAAGGAGTGCTTTTTCTAACCGGCATTTCTATGGTTCTTCAATGGGGCTAGGATGTAAACGTGTTTCTGCTTCAAAGGAAAGCAGCTAGGAGAAAGTTTCTTTTGCCAGTGTGTGAGGGAGCTGGAAAGCTGCAGAATGGTGCAGGGGATTCCAGGCTAGGCCATTCCTGGCTGGGTCTATAAGCAGAAGGAGTGCTTTTTCTAACGGCATTTCTATGGTTCTTCAATGGGGCTAGGATGTAAACGTGTTTCTGCTTCAAAGGAAAGCAGCTAGGAGAAAGTTTCTTTTGCCAGTGTGTGAGGGAGCTGGAAAGCTGCAGAATGGTGCAGGGGATTCCAGGCTAGGCCATTCCTGGCTGGGTCTACAAGCAGAAGGAGTGCTTTTTCTAAACGGCATTTCTATGGTTCTTCAATGGGGCTAGGATGTAAACGTGTTTCTGCTTCAAAGGAAAGCAGCTAGGAGAAAGTTTCTTTTGCCAGTGTGTGAGGGAGCTGGAAAGCTGCAGAATGGTGCAGGGGATTCCAGGCTAGGCCATTCCTGGCTGGGTCTATAAGCAGAAGGAATGCTTTTTCTAACCGGCATTTCTATGGTTCTTCAATGGGGCTAGGATGTAAACGTGTTTCTGCTTCAAAGGAAAGCAGCTAGGAGAAAGTTTCTTTTGCCAGTGTGTGAGGCAGCTGGAAAGCTGCAGAATGGTGCAGGGGATTCCAGGCTAGGCCATTCCTGGCTGGGTCTATAAGCAGAAGGAATGCTTTTTCTAACCGGCATTTCTATGGTTCTTCAATGGGGCTAGGATGTAAACGTGTTTCTGCTTCAAAGGAAAGCAGCTAGGAGAAAGTTTCTTTTGCCAGTGTGTGAGGGAGCTGGAAAGCTGCAGAATGGTGCAGGGGATTCCAGGCTAGGCCATTCCTGGCTGGGTCTATAAGCAGAAGGAGTGCTTTTTCTAACCGGCATTTCTATGGTTCTTCAATGGGGCTAGGATGTAAACGTGTTTCTGCTTCAAAGGAAAGCAGCTAGGAGAAAGTTTCTTTTGCCAGTGTGTGAGGGAGCTGGAAAGCTGCAGAATGGTGCAGGGGATTCCAGGCTAGGCCATTCCTGGCTGGGTCTATAAGCAGAAGGAATGCTTTTTCTAACCGGCATTTCTATGGTTCTTCAATGGGGCTAGGATGTAAACGTGTTTCTGCTTCAAAGGAAAGCAGCTAGGAGAAAGTTTCTTTTGCCAGTGTGTGAGGGAGCTGGAAAGCTGCAGAATGGTGCAGGGGATTCCAGGCTAGGCCATTCCTGGCTGGGTCTACAAGCAGAAGGAGTGCTTTTTCTAACCGGCATTTCTATGGTTCTTCAATGGGGCTAGGATGTAAACGTGTTTCTGCTTCAAAGGAAAGCAGCTAGGAGAAAGTTTCTTTTGCCAGTGTGTGAGGGAGCTGGAAAGCTGCAGAATGGTGCAGGGGATTCCAGGCTAGGCCATTCCTGGCTGGGTCTATAAGCAGAAGGAAGTGCTTTTTCTAACCGGCATTTCTATGGTTCTTCAATGGGGCTAGGATGTAAACGTGTTTCTGCTTCAAAGGAAAGCAGCTAGGAGAAAGTTTCTTTTGCCAGTGTGTGAGGGAGCTGGAAAGCTGCAGAATGGTGCAGGGGATTCCAGGCTAGGCCATTCCTGGCTGGGTCTATAAGCAGAAGGAATGCTTTTTCTAACCGGCATTTCTATGGTTCTTCAATGGGGCTAGGATGTAAACGTGTTTCTGCTTCAAAGGAAAGCAGCTAGGAGAAAGTTTCTTTTGCCAGTGTGTGAGGCAGCTGGAAAGCTGCAGAATGGTGCAGGGGATTCCAGGCTAGGCCATTCCTGGCTGGGTCTATAAGCAGAAGGAATGCTTTTTCTAACCGGCATTTCTATGGTTCTTCAATGGGGCTAGGATGTAAACGTGTTTCTGCTTCAAAGGAAAGCAGCTAGGAGAAAGTTTCTTTTGCCAGTGTGTGAGGGAGCTGGAAAGCTGCAGAATGGTGCAGGGGATTCCAGGCTAGGCCATTCCTGGCTGGGTCTATAAGCAGAAGGAATGCTTTTTCTAACCGGCATTTCTATGGTTCTTCAATGGGGCTAGGATGTAAACGTGTTTCTGCTTCAAAGGAAAGCAGCTAGGAGAAAGTTTCTTTTGCCAGTGTGTGAGGGAGCTGGAAAGCTGCAGAATGGTGCAGGGGATTCCAGGCTAGGCCATTCCTGGCTGGGTCTATAAGCAGAAGGAGTGCTTTTTCTAACCGGCATTTCTATGGTTCTTCAATGGGGCTAGGATGTAAACGTGTTTCTGCTTCAAAGGAAAGCAGCTAGGAGAAAGTTTCTTTTGCCAGTGTGTGAGGGAGCTGGAAAGCTGCAGAATGGTGCAGGGGATTCCAGGCTAGGCCATTCCTGGCTGGGTCTAAATGCAGAAGGAATGCTTTTTCTAACCGGCATTTCTATGGTTCTTCAATGGGGCTAGGATGTAAACGTGTTTCTGCTTCAAAGGAAAGCAGCTAGGAGAAAGTTTCTTTTGCCAGTGTGTGAGGGAGCTGGAAAGCTGCAGAATGGTGCAGGGGATTCCAGGCTAGGCCATTCCTGGCTGGGTCTATAAGCAGAAGGAGTGCTTTTTCTAACCGGCATTTCTATGGTTCTTCAATGGGGCTAGGATGTAAACGTGTTTCTGCTTCAAAGGAAAGCAGCTAGGAGAAAGTTTCTTTTGCCAGTGTGTGAGGGAGCTGGAAAGCTGCAGAATGGTGCAGGGGATTCCAGGCTAGGCCATTCCTGGCTGGGTCTATAAGCAGAAGGAATGCTTTTTCTAACCGGCATTTCTATGGTTCTTCAATGGGGCTAGGATGTAAACGTGTTTCTGCTTCAAAGGAAAGCAGCTAGGAGAAAGTTTCTTTTGCCAGTGTGTGACGGAGCTGGAAAGCTGCAGAATGGTGCAGGGGATTCCAGGCTAGGCCATTCCTGGCTGGGTCTACAAGCAGAAGTAATGCTTTTTCTAACCGGCATTTCTATGGTTCTTCAATGGGGCTAGGATGTAAACGTGTTTCTGCTTCAAAGGAAAGCAGCTAGGAGAAAGTTTCTTTTGCCAGTGTGTGAGGGAGCTGGAAAGCTGCAGAATGGTGCAGGGGATTCCAGGCTAGGCCATTCCTGGCTGGGTCTACAAGCAGAAGGAATGCTTTTTCTAACCGGCATTTCTATGGTTCTTCAATGGGGCTAGGATGTAAACGTGTTTCTGCTTCAAAGGAAAGCAGCTAGGAGAAAGTTTCTTTTGCCAGTGTGTGAGGGAGCTGGAAAGCTGCAGAATGGTGCAGGGGATTCCAGGCTAGGCCATTCCTGGCTGGGTCTATAAGCAGAAGGAATGCTTTTTCTAACCGGCATTTCTATGGTTCTTCAATGGGGCTAGGATGTAAACGTGTTTCTGCTTCAAAGGAAAGCAGCTAGGAGAAAGTTTCTTTTGCCAGTGTGTGAGGGAGCTGGAAAGCTGCAGAATGGTGCAGGGGATTCCAGGCTAGGCCATTCCTGGCTGGGTCTACAATGAGAAGGAATGCTTTTTCTAACCGGCATTTCTATGGTTCTTCAATGGGGCTAGGATGTAAACGTGTTTCTGCTTCAAAGGAAAGCAGCTAGGAGAAAGTTTCTTTTGCCAGTGTGTGAGGGAGCTGGAAAGCTGCAGAATGGTGCAGGGGATTCCAGGCTAGGCCATTCCTGGCTGGGTCTATAAGCAGAAGGAGTGCTTTTTCTAACCGGCATTTCTATGGTTCTTCAATGGGGCTAGGATGTAAACGTGTTTCTGCTTCAAAGGAAAGCAGCTAGGAGAAAGTTTCTTTTGCCAGTGTGTGAGGGAGCTGGAAAGCTGCAGAATGGTGCAGGGGATTCCAGGCTAGGCCATTCCTGGCTGGGTCTACAAGCAGAAGGAATGCTTTTTCTAACCGGCATTTCTATGGTTCTTCAATGGGGCTAGGATGTAAACGTGTTTCTGCTTCAAAGGAAAGCAGCTAGGAGAAAGTTTCTTTTGCCAGTGTGTGAGGGAGCTGGAAAGCTGCAGAATGGTGCAGGGGATTCCAGGCTAGGCCATTCCTGGCTGGGTCTATAAGCAGAAGGAATGCTTTTTCTAACCGGCATTTCTATGGTTCTTCAATGGGGCTAGGATGTAAACGTGTTTCTGCTTCAAAGGAAAGCAGCTAGGAGAAAGTTTCTTTTGCCAGTGTGTGACGGCAGCTGGAAAGCTGCAGAATGGTGCAGGGGATTCCAGGCTAGGCCATTCCTGGCTGGGTCTATAAGCAGAAGGAATGCTTTTTCTAACCGGCATTTCTATGGTTCTTCAATGGGGCTAGGATGTAAACGTGTTTCTGCTTCAAAGGAAAGCAGCTAGGAGAAAGTTTCTTTTGCCAGTGTGTGACGCAGCTGGAAAGCTGCAGAATGGTGCAGGGGATTCCAGGCTAGGCCATTCCTGGCTGGGTCTACAAGCAGAAGGAATGCTTTTTCTAACCGGCATTTCTATGGTTCTTCAATGGGGCTAGGATGTAAACGTGTTTCTGCTTCAAAGGAAAGCAGCTAGGAGAAAGTTTCTTTTGCCAGTGTGTGACGCAGCTGGAAAGCTGCAGAATGGTGCAGGGGATTCCAGGCTAGGCCATTCCTGGCTGGGTCTATAAGCAGAAGGAATGCTTTTTCTAACCGGCATTTCTATGGTTCTTCAATGGGGCTAGGATGTAAACGTGTTTCTGCTTCAAAGGAAAGCAGCTAGGAGAAAGTTTCTTTTGCCAGTGTGTGAGGGAGCTGGAAAGCTGCAGAATGGTGCAGGGGATTCCAGGCTAGGCCATTCCTGGCTGGGTCTATAAGCAGAAGTAATGCTTTTTCTAACCGGCATTTCTATGGTTCTTCAATGGGGCTAGGATGTAAACGTGTTTCTGCTTCAAAGGAAAGCAGCTAGGAGAAAGTTTCTTTTGCCAGTGTGTGAGGATGCTGGAAAGCTGCAGAATGGTGCAGGGGATTCCAGGCTAGGCCATTCCTGGCTGGGTCTATAAGCAGAAGGAATGCTTTTTCTAACCGGCATTTCTATGGTTCTTCAATGGGGCTAGGATGTAAACGTGTTTCTGCTTCAAAGGAAAGCAGCTAGGAGAAAGTTTCTTTTGCCAGTGTGTGACGGCAGCTGGAAAGCTGCAGAATGGTGCAGGGGATTCCAGGCTAGGCCATTCCTGGCTGGGTCTATAAGCAGAAGGAATGCTTTTTCTAACCGGCATTTCTATGGTTCTTCAATGGGGCTAGGATGTAAACGTGTTTCTGCTTCAAAGGAAAGCAGCTAGGAGAAAGTTTCTTTTGCCAGTGTGTGACGGAGCTGGAAAGCTGCAGAATGGTGCAGGGGATTCCAGGCTAGGCCATTCCTGGCTGGGTCTACACGCAGAAGTAATGCTTTTTCTAACCGGCATTTCTATGGTTCTTCAATGGGGCTAGGATGTAAACGTGTTTCTGCTTCAAAGGAAAGCAGCTAGGAGAAAGTTTCTTTTGCCAGTGTGTGAGGCAGCTGGAAAGCTGCAGAATGGTGCAGGGGATTCCAGGCTAGGCCATTCCTGGCTGGGTCTATAAGCAGAAGGAATGCTTTTTCTAACCGGCATTTCTATGGTTCTTCAATGGGGCTAGGATGTAAACGTGTTTCTGCTTCAAAGGAAAGCAGCTAGGAGAAAGTTTCTTTTGCCAGTGTGTGAGGGAGCTGGAAAGCTGCAGAATGGTGCAGGGGATTCCAGGCTAGGCCATTCCTGGCTGGGTCTATAAGCAGAAGGAATGCTTTTTCTAACCGGCATTTCTATGGTTCTTCAATGGGGCTAGGATGTAAACGTGTTTCTGCTTCAAAGGAAAGCAGCTAGGAGAAAGTTTCTTTTGCCAGTGTGTGACGCAGCTGGAAAGCTGCAGAATGGTGCAGGGGATTCCAGGCTAGGCCATTCCTGGCTGGGTCTACAAGCAGAAGGAATGCTTTTTCTAACCGGCATTTCTATGGTTCTTCAATGGGGCTAGGATGTAAACGTGTTTCTGCTTCAAAGGAAAGCAGCTAGGAGAAAGTTTCTTTTGCCAGTGTGTGAGGGAGCTGGAAAGCTGCAGAATGGTGCAGGGGATTCCAGGCTAGGCCATTCCTGGCTGGGTCTACAAGCAGAAGGAATGCTTTTTCTAACCGGCATTTCTATGGTTCTTCAATGGGGCTAGGATGTAAACGTGTTTCTGCTTCAAAGGAAAGCAGCTAGGAGAAAGTTTCTTTTGCCAGTGTGTGAGGGAGCTGGAAAGCTGCAGAATGGTGCAGGGGATTCCAGGCTAGGCCATTCCTGGCTGGGTCTACACAGCAGAAGGAATGCTTTTTCTAACCGGCATTTCTATGGTTCTTCAATGGGGCTAGGATGTAAACGTGTTTCTGCTTCAAAGGAAAGCAGCTAGGAGAAAGTTTCTTTTGCCAGTGTGTGAGGGAGCTGGAAAGCTGCAGAATGGTGCAGGGGATTCCAGGCTAGGCCATTCCTGGCTGGGTCTATAAGCAGAAGTAATGCTTTTTCTAACCGGCATTTCTATGGTTCTTCAATGGGGCTAGGATGTAAACGTGTTTCTGCTTCAAAGGAAAGCAGCTAGGAGAAAGTTTCTTTTGCCAGTGTGTGACGGAGCTGGAAAGCTGCAGAATGGTGCAGGGGATTCCAGGCTAGGCCATTCCTGGCTGGGTCTATAAGCAGAAGGAGTGCTTTTTCTAACCGGCATTTCTATGGTTCTTCAATGGGGCTAGGATGTAAACGTGTTTCTGCTTCAAAGGAAAGCAGCTAGGAGAAAGTTTCTTTTGCCAGTGTGTGACGCAGCTGGAAAGCTGCAGAATGGTGCAGGGGATTCCAGGCTAGGCCATTCCTGGCTGGGTCTATAAGCAGAAGGAATGCTTTTTCTAACCGGCATTTCTATGGTTCTTCAATGGGGCTAGGATGTAAACGTGTTTCTGCTTCAAAGGAAAGCAGCTAGGAGAAAGTTTCTTTTGCCAGTGTGTGAGGCAGCTGGAAAGCTGCAGAATGGTGCAGGGGATTCCAGGCTAGGCCATTCCTGGCTGGGTCTACAAGCAGAAGTAATGCTTTTTCTAACCGGCATTTCTATGGTTCTTCAATGGGGCTAGGATGTAAACGTGTTTCTGCTTCAAAGGAAAGCAGCTAGGAGAAAGTTTCTTTTGCCAGTGTGTGAGGGAGCTGGAAAGCTGCAGAATGGTGCAGGGGATTCCAGGCTAGGCCATTCCTGGCTGGGTCTATAAGCAGAAGGAATGCTTTTTCTAACCGGCATTTCTATGGTTCTTCAATGGGGCTAGGATGTAAACGTGTTTCTGCTTCAAAGGAAAGCAGCTAGGAGAAAGTTTCTTTTGCCAGTGTGTGAGGGAGCTGGAAAGCTGCAGAATGGTGCAGGGGATTCCAGGCTAGGCCATTCCTGGCTGGGTCTATAAGCAGAAGGAATGCTTTTTCTAACCGGCATTTCTATGGTTCTTCAATGGGGCTAGGATGTAAACGTGTTTCTGCTTCAAAGGAAAGCAGCTAGGAGAAAGTTTCTTTTGCCAGTGTGTGAGGGAGCTGGAAAGCTGCAGAATGGTGCAGGGGATTCCAGGCTAGGCCATTCCTGGCTGGGTCTACAAGCAGAAGTAATGCTTTTTCTAACCGGCATTTCTATGGTTCTTCAATGGGGCTAGGATGTAAACGTGTTTCTGCTTCAAAGGAAAGCAGCTAGGAGAAAGTTTCTTTTGCCAGTGTGTGACGGAGCTGGAAAGCTGCAGAATGGTGCAGGGGATTCCAGGCTAGGCCATTCCTGGCTGGGTCTACACGCAGAAGGAATGCTTTTTCTAACCGGCATTTCTATGGTTCTTCAATGGGGCTAGGATGTAAACGTGTTTCTGCTTCAAAGGAAAGCAGCTAGGAGAAAGTTTCTTTTGCCAGTGTGTGAGGGAGCTGGAAAGCTGCAGAATGGTGCAGGGGATTCCAGGCTAGGCCATTCCTGGCTGGGTCTATAAGCAGAAGTAATGCTTTTTCTAACCGGCATTTCTATGGTTCTTCAATGGGGCTAGGATGTAAACGTGTTTCTGCTTCAAAGGAAAGCAGCTAGGAGAAAGTTTCTTTTGCCAGTGTGTGAGGGAGCTGGAAAGCTGCAGAATGGTGCAGGGGATTCCAGGCTAGGCCATTCCTGGCTGGGTCTACATGCAGAAGTAATGCTTTTTCTAACCGGCATTTCTATGGTTCTTCAATGGGGCTAGGATGTAAACGTGTTTCTGCTTCAAAGGAAAGCAGCTAGGAGAAAGTTTCTTTTGCCAGTGTGTGACGCAGCTGGAAAGCTGCAGAATGGTGCAGGGGATTCCAGGCTAGGCCATTCCTGGCTGGGTCTACAAGCAGAAGGAATGCTTTTTCTAACCGGCATTTCTATGGTTCTTCAATGGGGCTAGGATGTAAACGTGTTTCTGCTTCAAAGGAAAGCAGCTAGGAGAAAGTTTCTTTTGCCAGTGTGTGACGGAGCTGGAAAGCTGCAGAATGGTGCAGGGGATTCCAGGCTAGGCCATTCCTGGCTGGGTCTACAAGCAGAAGTAATGCTTTTTCTAACCGGCATTTCTATGGTTCTTCAATGGGGCTAGGATGTAAACGTGTTTCTGCTTCAAAGGAAAGCAGCTAGGAGAAAGTTTCTTTTGCCAGTGTGTGAGGAGCTGGAAAGCTGCAGAATGGTGCAGGGGATTCCAGGCTAGGCCATTCCTGGCTGGGTCTACATAGCAGAAGTAATGCTTTTTCTAACCGGCATTTCTATGGTTCTTCAATGGGGCTAGGATGTAAACGTGTTTCTGCTTCAAAGGAAAGCAGCTAGGAGAAAGTTTCTTTTGCCAGTGTGTGAGGGAGCTGGAAAGCTGCAGAATGGTGCAGGGGATTCCAGGCTAGGCCATTCCTGGCTGGGTCTACAAGCAGAAGTAGTGCTTTTTCTAACCGGCATTTCTATGGTTCTTCAATGGGGCTAGGATGTAAACGTGTTTCTGCTTCAAAGGAAAGCAGCTAGGAGAAAGTTTCTTTTGCCAGTGTGTGAGGGAGCTGGAAAGCTGCAGAATGGTGCAGGGGATTCCAGGCTAGGCCATTCCTGGCTGGGTCTATACGCAGAAGTAATGCTTTTTCTAACCGGCATTTCTATGGTTCTTCAATGGGGCTAGGATGTAAACGTGTTTCTGCTTCAAAGGAAAGCAGCTAGGAGAAAGTTTCTTTTGCCAGTGTGTGACGCAGCTGGAAAGCTGCAGAATGGTGCAGGGGATTCCAGGCTAGGCCATTCCTGGCTGGGTCTAAACACAGAAGTAATGCTTTTTCTAACCGGCATTTCTATGGTTCTTCAATGGGGCTAGGATGTAAACGTGTTTCTGCTTCAAAGGAAAGCAGCTAGGAGAAAGTTTCTTTTGCCAGTGTGTGAGGGAGCTGGAAAGCTGCAGAATGGTGCAGGGGATTCCAGGCTAGGCCATTCCTGGCTGGGTCTATACGCAGAAGTAATGCTTTTTCTAACCGGCATTTCTATGGTTCTTCAATGGGGCTAGGATGTAAACGTGTTTCTGCTTCAAAGGAAAGCAGCTAGGAGAAAGTTTCTTTTGCCAGTGTGTGAGGGAGCTGGAAAGCTGCAGAATGGTGCAGGGGATTCCAGGCTAGGCCATTCCTGGCTGGGTCTACAAGCAGAAGGAATGCTTTTTCTAACCGGCATTTCTATGGTTCTTCAATGGGGCTAGGATGTAAACGTGTTTCTGCTTCAAAGGAAAGCAGCTAGGAGAAAGTTTCTTTTGCCAGTGTGTGAGGGAGCTGGAAAGCTGCAGAATGGTGCAGGGGATTCCAGGCTAGGCCATTCCTGGCTGGGTCTACACACAGAAGTAATGCTTTTTCTAACCGGCATTTCTATGGTTCTTCAATGGGGCTAGGATGTAAACGTGTTTCTGCTTCAAAGGAAAGCAGCTAGGAGAAAGTTTCTTTTGCCAGTGTGTGACGCAGCTGGAAAGCTGCAGAATGGTGCAGGGGATTCCAGGCTAGGCCATTCCTGGCTGGGTCTACACAGCAGAAGGAATGCTTTTTCTAACCGGCATTTCTATGGTTCTTCAATGGGGCTAGGATGTAAACGTGTTTCTGCTTCAAAGGAAAGCAGCTAGGAGAAAGTTTCTTTTGCCAGTGTGTGAGGGAGCTGGAAAGCTGCAGAATGGTGCAGGGGATTCCAGGCTAGGCCATTCCTGGCTGGGTCTACACGCAGAAGTAATGCTTTTTCTAACCGGCATTTCTATGGTTCTTCAATGGGGCTAGGATGTAAACGTGTTTCTGCTTCAAAGGAAAGCAGCTAGGAGAAAGTTTCTTTTGCCAGTGTGTGACGCAGCTGGAAAGCTGCAGAATGGTGCAGGGGATTCCAGGCTAGGCCATTCCTGGCTGGGTCTACAGCAGAAGTAATGCTTTTTCTAACCGGCATTTCTATGGTTCTTCAATGGGGCTAGGATGTAAACGTGTTTCTGCTTCAAAGGAAAGCAGCTAGGAGAAAGTTTCTTTTGCCAGTGTGTGAGGGAGCTGGAAAGCTGCAGAATGGTGCAGGGGATTCCAGGCTAGGCCATTCCTGGCTGGGTCTATAAGCAGAAGTAATGCTTTTTCTAACCGGCATTTCTATGGTTCTTCAATGGGGCTAGGATGTAAACGTGTTTCTGCTTCAAAGGAAAGCAGCTAGGAGAAAGTTTCTTTTGCCAGTGTGTGAGGAGCTGGAAAGCTGCAGAATGGTGCAGGGGATTCCAGGCTAGGCCATTCCTGGCTGGGTCTACACGCAGAAGGAATGCTTTTTCTAACCGGCATTTCTATGGTTCTTCAATGGGGCTAGGATGTAAACGTGTTTCTGCTTCAAAGGAAAGCAGCTAGGAGAAAGTTTCTTTTGCCAGTGTGTGAGGGAGCTGGAAAGCTGCAGAATGGTGCAGGGGATTCCAGGCTAGGCCATTCCTGGCTGGGTCTACAAGCAGAAGTAATGCTTTTTCTAACCGGCATTTCTATGGTTCTTCAATGGGGCTAGGATGTAAACGTGTTTCTGCTTCAAAGGAAAGCAGCTAGGAGAAAGTTTCTTTTGCCAGTGTGTGAGGGAGCTGGAAAGCTGCAGAATGGTGCAGGGGATTCCAGGCTAGGCCATTCCTGGCTGGGTCTACACGCAGAAGTAATGCTTTTTCTAACCGGCATTTCTATGGTTCTTCAATGGGGCTAGGATGTAAACGTGTTTCTGCTTCAAAGGAAAGCAGCTAGGAGAAAGTTTCTTTTGCCAGTGTGTGAGGGAGCTGGAAAGCTGCAGAATGGTGCAGGGGATTCCAGGCTAGGCCATTCCTGGCTGGGTCTACACACAGAAGTAATGCTTTTTCTAACCGGCATTTCTATGGTTCTTCAATGGGGCTAGGATGTAAACGTGTTTCTGCTTCAAAGGAAAGCAGCTAGGAGAAAGTTTCTTTTGCCAGTGTGTGAGGGAGCTGGAAAGCTGCAGAATGGTGCAGGGGATTCCAGGCTAGGCCATTCCTGGCTGGGTCTACAAGCAGAAGTAATGCTTTTTCTAACCGGCATTTCTATGGTTCTTCAATGGGGCTAGGATGTAAACGTGTTTCTGCTTCAAAGGAAAGCAGCTAGGAGAAAGTTTCTTTTGCCAGTGTGTGAGGGAGCTGGAAAGCTGCAGAATGGTGCAGGGGATTCCAGGCTAGGCCATTCCTGGCTGGGTCTACACGCAGAAGTAATGCTTTTTCTAACCGGCATTTCTATGGTTCTTCAATGGGGCTAGGATGTAAACGTGTTTCTGCTTCAAAGGAAAGCAGCTAGGAGAAAGTTTCTTTTGCCAGTGTGTGAGGGAGCTGGAAAGCTGCAGAATGGTGCAGGGGATTCCAGGCTAGGCCATTCCTGGCTGGGTCTATAAGCAGAAGTAATGCTTTTTCTAACCGGCATTTCTATGGTTCTTCAATGGGGCTAGGATGTAAACGTGTTTCTGCTTCAAAGGAAAGCAGCTAGGAGAAAGTTTCTTTTGCCAGTGTGTGAGGGAGCTGGAAAGCTGCAGAATGGTGCAGGGGATTCCAGGCTAGGCCATTCCTGGCTGGGTCTACACAGCAGAAGGAATGCTTTTTCTAACCGGCATTTCTATGGTTCTTCAATGGGGCTAGGATGTAAACGTGTTTCTGCTTCAAAGGAAAGCAGCTAGGAGAAAGTTTCTTTTGCCAGTGTGTGAGGGAGCTGGAAAGCTGCAGAATGGTGCAGGGGATTCCAGGCTAGGCCATTCCTGGCTGGGTCTACACAGCAGAAGTAATGCTTTTTCTAACCGGCATTTCTATGGTTCTTCAATGGTGCTAGGATGTAAACGTGTTTCTGCTTCAAAGGAAAGCAGCTAGGAGAAAGTTTCTTTTGCCAGTGTGTGAGGGAGCTGGAAAGCTGCAGAATGGTGCAGGGGATTCCAGGCTAGGCCATTCCTGGCTGGGTCTATAAGCAGAAGGAGTGCTTTTTCTAACCGGCATTTCTATGGTTCTTCAATGGGGCTAGGATGTAAACGTGTTTCTGCTTCAAAGGAAAGCAGCTAGGAGAAAGTTTCTTTTGCCAGTGTGTGAGGGAGCTGGAAAGCTGCAGAATGGTGCAGGGGATTCCAGGCTAGGCCATTCCTGGCTGGGTCTATAAGCAGAAGGAATGCTTTTTCTAACCGGCATTTCTATGGTTCTTCAATGGGGCTAGGATGTAAACGTGTTTCTGCTTCAAAGGAAAGCAGCTAGGAGAAAGTTTCTTTTGCCAGTGTGTGAGGGAGCTGGAAAGCTGCAGAATGGTGCAGGGGATTCCAGGCTAGGCCATTCCTGGCTGGGTCTATAAGCAGAAGGATTGCTTTTCTAAACGGCATTTCTATGGTTCTTCAATGGGGCTAGGATGTAAACGTGTTTCTGCTTCAAAGGAAAGCAGCTAGGAGAAAGTTTCTTTTGCCAGTGTGTGAGGGAGCTGGAAAGCTGCAGAATGGTGCAGGGGATTCCAGGCTAGGCCATTCCTGGCTGGGTCTATAAGCAGAAGGAATGCTTTTTCTAACCGGCATTTCTATGGTTCTTCAATGGGGCTAGGATGTAAACGTGTTTCTGCTTCAAAGGAAAGCAGCTAGGAGAAAGTTTCTTTTGCCAGTGTGTGAGGAGCTGGAAAGCTGCAGAATGGTGCAGGGGATTCCAGGCTAGGCCATTCCTGGCTGGGTCTACAAGCAGAAGGAATGCTTTTTCTAACCGGCATTTCTATGGTTCTTCAATGGGGCTAGGATGTAAACGTGTTTCTGCTTCAAAGGAAAGCAGCTAGGAGAAAGTTTCTTTTGCCAGTGTGTGAGGGAGCTGGAAAGCTGCAGAATGGTGCAGGGGATTCCAGGCTAGGCCATTCCTGGCTGGGTCTATAAGCAGAAGGAATGCTTTTTCTAACCGGCATTTCTATGTTCTTCAATGGGGCTAGGATGTAAACGTGTTTCTGCTTCAAAGGAAAGCAGCTAGGAGAAAGTTTCTTTTGCCAGTGTGTTACCCATCGGAAAGCTGCAGAATGGTGCAGGAGATTCCAGGCTAGGCCATTCCTGACTGGGTCTATAAGCAGAAGGAATGCTTTTTCTAACCGGCATTTCTATGGTTCTTCAATGGGGTAGGATGTAAACGTGTTTCTGCTTCAAAGGAAAGCAGCTAGGAGAAAGTTTCTTTTGCCAGTGTGTGACGCAGCTGGAAAGCTGCAGAATGGTGCAGGGGATTCCAGGCTAGGCCATTCCTGGCTGGGTCTATAAGCAGAAGGAGTGCTTTTTCTAAACCGGCATTTCTATGGTTCTTCAATGGGGCTAGGATGTAAACGTGTTTCTGCTTCAAAGGAAAGCAGCTAGGAGAAAGTTTCTTTTGCCAGTGTGTGAGGGAGCTGGAAAGCTGCAGAATGGTGCAGGGGATTCCAGGCTAGGCCATTCCTGGCTGGGTCTATAAGCAGAAGGAATGCTTTTTCTAACCGGCATTTCTATGTTTCTTCAATGGGGCTAGGATGTAAACGTGTTTCTGCTTCAAAGGAAAGCAGCTAGGAGAAAGTTTCTTTTGCCAGTGTGTGAGGGAGCTGGAAAGCTGCAGAATGGTGCAGGGGATTCCAGGCTAGGCCATTCCTGGCTGGGTCTATAAGCAGAAGGAATGCTTTTTCTAACCGGCATTTCTATGGTTCTTCAATGGGGCTAGGATGTAAACGTGTTTCTGCTTCAAAGGAAAGCAGCTAGGAGAAAGTTTCTTTTGCCAGTGTGTGAGGGAGCTGGAAAGCTGCAGAATGGTGCAGGGGATTCCAGGCTAGGCCATTCCTGGCTGGGTCTATAAGCAGAAGGAGTGCTTTTTCTAACCGGCATTTCTATGGTTCTTCAATGGGGCTAGGATGTAAACGTGTTTCTGCTTCAAAGGAAAGCAGCTAGGAGAAAGTTTCTTTTGCCAGTGTGTGACGCAGCTGGAAAGCTGCAGAATGGTGCAGGGGATTCCAGGCTAGGCCATTCCTGGCTGGGTCTATAAGCAGAAGGAATGCTTTTTCTAACCGGCATTTCTATGGTTCTTCAATGGGGCTAGGATGTAAACGTGTTTCTGCTTCAAAGGAAAGCAGCTAGGAGAAAGTTTCTTTTGCCAGTGGTGTGAGGGAGCTGGAAAGCTGCAGAATGGTGCAGGGGATTCCAGGCTAGGCCATTCCTGGCTGGGTCTATAAGCAGAAGGAGTGCTTTTTTCTAACCGAATTTCTATGGTTCTTCAATGGGGCTAGGATGTAAACGTGTTTCTGCTTCAAGGAAAGCAGCTAGGAGAAAGTTTCTTTGCCAGAGTGTGAGGGAGCTGGAAAGCTGCAGAATGGTGCAGGGGATTCCAGGCTAGGCCATTCCTGGCTGGGTCTATAAGCAGAAGGAGTGCTTTTTGCTAACCGCATTTCTATGGTTCTTCAATGGGGCTAGGATGTAAACGTGTTTCTGCTTCAAAGGAAAGCAGCTAGGAGAAAGTTCTTTTGCCAGTGTGTGACGCAGCTGGAAAGCTGCAGAATGGTGCAGGGGATTCCAGGCTAGGGCATTCCTGGCTGGGTCTATAAGCAGAAGGAGTGCTTTTTCTAAACGGCATTTCTATGGTTCTTCAATGGGGCTAGGATGTAAACGTGTTTCTGCTTCAAAGGAAAGCAGCTAGGAGAAAGTTTCTTTTGCCAGTGTGTGAGGGAGCTGGAAAGCTGCAGAATGGTGCAGGGGATTCCAGGCTAGGCCATTCCTGGCTGGGTCAATAAGCAGAAGGAGTCTTTTTCTAACGGGCATTTCTATGGTTCTTCAATGGGGCTAGGATGTAAACGTGTTTCTGCTTCAAAGGAAAGCAGCTAGGAGAAAGTTTCTTTTGCCAGTGTGTGAGGGAGCTGGAAAGCTGCAGAATGGTGCAGGGGGATTCCAGGCTAGGCCATTCCTGGCTGGGTCTATAAGCAGAAGGAGTGCTTTTTTCTAACCGGCATTTCTATGGTTCTTCAATGGGGCTAGGATGTAAACGTGTTTCTGCTTCAAAGGAAAGCAGCTAGGAGAAAGTTTCTTTTGCCAGTGTGTGAGGGAGCTGGAAAGCTGCAGAATGGTGCAGGGGATTCCAGCTAGGCCATTCCTGGCTGGGTCTATAAGCAGAAGGAGTGCTTTTTCTAACCGGCATTTCTATGGTTCTTCAATGGGGCTAGGATGTAAACGTGTTTCTGCTTCAAAGGAAAGCAGCTAGGAGAAAGTTTCTTTTGCCAGTTTGTGAGGGAGCTGGAAAGCTGCAGAATGGTGCAGGGGATTCCAGGCTAGGCCATTCCTGGCTGGGTCTACAAGCAGAAGGAATGCTTTTTCTAACCGGCATTTCTATGGTTCTTCAATGGGGCTAGGATGTAAACGTGTTTCTGCTTCAAAGGAAAGCAGCTAGGAGAAAGTTTCTTTTGCCAGTGTGTGAGGGAGCTGGAAAGCTGCAGAATGGTGCAGGGGATTCCAGGCTAGGCCATTCCTGGCTGGGTCTATACGCAGAAGGAGTGCTTTTTCTAACCGGCATTTATATGGTTCTTCAATGGGGCTAGGATGTAAACGTGTTTCTGCTTCAAAGGAAAGCAGCTAGGAGAAAGTTTCTTTTGCCAGTGTGTGAGGGAGCTGGAAAGCTGCAGAATGGTGCAGGGGATTCCAGGCTAGGCCATTCCTGGCTGGGTCTATAAGCAGAAGGAATGCTTTTTCTAACCGGCATTTCTATGGTTCTTTAAAGGGCTAGGATGTAACGTGTTTCTGCTTCAAAGGAAAGCAGCTAGGAGAAAGTTTCTTTTGCCAGTGTGTGAGGGAGCTGGAAAGCTGCAGAATGGTGCAGGGGATTCCAGGCTAGGCCATTCCTGGCTGGGTCTATAAGCAGAAGGAGTGCTTTTTCTAAACGGCATTTTAAGGTTCTTCAATGGGGCTAGGATGTAACGTGTTTCTGCTTCAAAGGAAAGCAAGCTAGGAGAAAGTTTCTTTTGCCAGTGTGTGACGCAGCTGGAAAGCTGCAGAATGGTGCAGGGGATTCCAGGCTAGGCCATTCCTGGCTGGGTCTATAGCAGAAGGAGTGCTTTTTCTAAACGGCATTTCTATGGTTCTTCAATGGGGCTAGGATGTAAACGTGTTTCTGCTTCAAAGGAAAGCAGCTAGGAGAAAGTTTCTTTGCCAGTGTGTGAGGGCGCTGGAAAAGCTGCAGAATGGTGCAGGGGATCCAGGCTAGGCCATTCCTGGCTGGTCTATAAGCAGAAGGAGTGCTTTTTCAAACCGGCATTTCTATGGTACTTCAAATGGCTCGGATGTAAACGTGTTTCTGCTTCAAGGAAAGCAGCTAGGAGAAAGTTATCTTATGCCAGTGTGTGAGGGAGATGGAAAGCTGCAGAATGGTGTAGGGGATTCCGGCTAGGCCCATTCCTGGCTGGGTCTATAAGCAGAAGAAATGCTTTTCTAAACGACATTTCTACTGGTTTCTTCAATGGGGCTAGAATGTAAAGTGTTTCTGCTTCAAAGGAAAGCAGCTCGGAGAAAGTTTCTTTTGCCAGTGTGTGAGGGAGCTGGAACGCTGCAGAATGGTGCAGGGGATTCCAGGCTAGGCATTCCTGGCTGGGTCTACCTGCCGAAGGATTGCTTTTTCTAACCGGCATTTCTATGTTTCTTCAATGGGGCTAGGATGTAAAGTGTTTCTGCTTCAAAGGAAAGCAGCTAGGAGAAAGTTTCTTTTGCCCGTGTGTGAGGGAGCTGGAAAGCTGCAGAATGGTGCAGGGGATTCAGGCTAGGCCATTCCTGGCTGGGTCTACAAGCAGAAGGAGTGCTTTTTCTAACCGGCATTTCTATGGTTCTTCAATGGGGCTAGGATGTCAACGTGTTTCTGCTTCAAAGGAAAGCAGCTAGGAGAAAGTTTCTTTTGCCAGTGTGTGACGCAGCTGGAAAGCTGCAGAATGGTGCAGGGGATTCCAGGCTAGGCCATTCCTGGCTGGGTCTACACGCAGAAGGAGTGCTTTTTCTAACCGGCATTTCCTATGGTTCTTCAATGGGGCTAGGATGTAAACGTGTTTCTGCTTCAAAGGAAAGCAGCTAGGAGAAAGTTTCTTTTGCCAGTGTGTGAGGGAGCTGGAAAGCTGCAGAATGGTGCAGGGGATTCCAGGCTAGGCCATTCCTGGCTGGGTCTATAAGCAGAAGGAGTGCTTTTTCTAAACCGCATTTCTATGGTTCTTCAATGGGGCTAGGATGTAACGTGTTTCTGCTTCAAAGGAAAGCAGCTAGGAGAAAGTTTCTTTTGCCAGTGTGTGAGGGCAGCTGGAAACGCTGCAGAATGGTGCTATCGGGATTCCGGCTAGGCATTCTGCCTGGGTCTATAAGCAGAAGGAATGCTTTTTCTAAACGCATTTCTATGTTTCTTCAATGGGGCTAGGATGTAAACGTGTTTCTGCTTCAAAGGAAAGCAGCTAGGAGAAAGATTCTTTTGCCAGTGTGAGAGGGAGCTGAGAAAGCTGCAGAATGGTGCTGGGATTCCAGGCTAGGCCATTCCTGGCTGGGCTCTAAGCAGAAGATTGCTTTTTGTAACGCGACTTTCTATGGTTCTTCAATGGGCAAGGATGTAAAACGTGTTTCTGCTTCAACGCAAGCAGCTAGGAGAAAGTTTCTTTTGCCAGTGTGTGACGCAGCTGGAAAGCAGCAGAATGGTGCAGGGATTCCAGGCTAGGCCATTCCTGGCTGGGCTCTAAGCAGAAGGAATGCTTTTTCTAACCGGCATTTCTATGGTTCATCAATGGGGCTAGGATGTAAACGTGTATCTGCTTCAAAGGAAAGCAGCTAGGAGAAAGTTTCTTTTGCCAGTGTGTGAGGGAGCTGGAAAGCTGCAGAATGGTGTAGGGGATTCCCGGCTAGGCCATTCCTGGCTGGGTATAAGCAGAACGGAATGCTTTTTCTAACGGACATTTCTATGTTCTTCAATGGGGCTAGGATGTAAACGTGTTTCTGCTTCAAAGGAAGGCAGCTAGGAGAAAGTTTCTTTTGCCAGTGGTGAGGGAGCTGGAAAGCTGCAGAATGGTGAGGGGATTCCAGGCTAGGCCCTTCTGGCTGGGTCTATAAGCAGAAGGATGCTTTTTCTAACCGGCAATTCTAAGGTTCTTCAATGGGGCTAGGATGTAAACGTGTTTCTGCTTCAAAGGAAAGCAGCTAGGAGAAAGTTTCTTTTGCCAGTGTGTGAGGGAGCTGGAAAGCTGCAGAATGGTGCAGGGGATTCCAGGCTAGGCCATTCCTGGCTGGGTCTATAAGCAGAAGGAGTGCTTTTTCTAAACGGCATTTCTATGGTTCTTCAATGGGGCTAGGATGTAAACGTGTTTCTGCTTCAAAGGAAAGCAGCTAGGAGAAAGTTTCTTTTGCCAGTGTGTGAGGGAGCTGAAAGCTGCAGAATGGTGCAGGGGATTCCAGGCTAGGCCATTCCTGGCTGGGTCTATAAGCAGAAGGAGTGCTTTTTCTAACCGGCATTTCTATGGTTCTTCAATGGGGCTAGGATGTAAACGTGTTTCTGCTTCAAAGGAAAGCAGCTAGGAGAAAGTTTCTTTTGCCAGTGTGTGAGGGAGCTGGAAAGCTGCAGAATGGTGCAGGGGATTCCAGGCTAGGCCATTCCTGGCTGGGTCTATAAGCAGAAGGAGTGCTTTTTCTAACCGGCATTTCTATGTTCTTCAATGGGGCTAGGATGTAAACGTGTTTCTGCTTCAAAGGAAAGCAGCTAGGAGAAAGTTTCTTTTGCCAGTGTGTGACGCAGCTGGAAAGCTGCAGAATGGTGCAGGGGATTCCAGGCTAGGCCATTCCTGGCTGGGTCTATAAGCAGAAGGAGTGCTTTTTCTAACCGCATTTCTATGTTTCTTCAATGGGGCTAGGATGTAAACGTGTTTCTGCTTCAAGGAAAGCAGCTAGGAGAAAGTTTCTTTTGCCAGTGTGTGAGGGAGCTGGAAAGC
Source organism: Pogoniulus pusillus (assembly GCF_015220805.1). Lineage (NCBI taxonomy): Eukaryota > Metazoa > Chordata > Aves > Piciformes > Lybiidae > Pogoniulus > Pogoniulus pusillus. Next base: position 106,757 of record NW_026974551.1, on the reverse strand, counting down.
TGCAGAATGGTGCAGGGGATTCCAGGCTAGGCCATTCCTGGCTGGGTCTATAAGCAGAAGGAGTGCTTTTTCTAACCGGCATTTCTATGATTCTTCAATGGGGCTAGGATGTAAACGTGTTTCTGCTTCAAAGGAAAGCAGCTAGGAGAAAGTTTCTTTTGCCAGTGTGTGACGCAGCTGGAAAGCTGCAGAATGGTGCAGGGGATTCCAGGCTAGGCCATTCCTGGCTGGGTCCTATAAGCAGAAGGAGTGCTTTTTCTAACCGGCATTTCTATGTTTCTTCAATGGGGCTAGGATGTAAACGTGTTTCTGCTTCAAAGGAAAGCAGCTAGGAGAAAGTTTCTTTTGCCAGTGTGTGAGGGCTGCTGGAAAGCTGCAGAATGGTGCAGGGGATTCCAGGCTAGGCCATTCCTGCTGGGTCTATAAGCAGAAGGATTGCTTTTTCTAACCGGCATTTCTATGGTTCTTCAATGGGGCTAGGATGTAAACGTGTTTCTGCTTCAAAGGAAAGCAGCTAGGAGAAAGTTTCTTTTGCCAGTGTGTGAGGGAGCTGGAAAGCTGCAGAATGGTGCAGGGGATTCCAGGCTAGGCCATTCCTGGCTGGGTCTATAAGCAGAAGGAGTGCTTTTTCTAACCGGCATTTCTATGGTTCTTCAATGGGGCTAGGATGTAAACGTGTTTCTGCTTCAAAGGAAAGCAGCTAGGAGAAAGTTTCTTTTGCCAGTGTGTGAGGGAGCTGGAAAGCTGCAGAATGGTGCAGGGGATTCCAGGCTAGGCCATTCCTGGCTGGGTCTAAAGCAGAAGGAGTGCTTTTTCTAACCGGCATTTCTATGTTCTTCAATGGGGCTAGGATGTAAACGTGTTTCTGCTTCAAAGGAAAGCAGCTAGGAGAAAGTTTCTTTTGCCAGTGTGTGAGGGAGCTGGAAAGCTGCAGAATGGTGCAGGGGATTCCAGGCTAGGCCATTCCTGGCTGGGTCTATAAGCAGAAGGAGTGCTTTTTCTAAACGGCATTTCTATGGTTCTTCAATGGGGCTAGGATGTAAACGTGTTTCTGCTTCAAAGGAAAGCAGCTAGGAGAAAGTTTCTTTTGCCAGTGTGTGAGGGAGCTGGAAAGCTGCAGAATGGTGCAGGGGATTCCAGGCTAGGCCATTCCTGGCTGGGTCTATAAGCAGAAGGAGTGCTTTTTGTAAACCGAATTTCTATGGTTCTTCAATGGGGCTAGGATGTAAACGTGTTTCTGCTTCAAAGGAAAGCAGCTAGGAGAAAGTTTCTTTTGCCAGTGTGTGAGGGAGCTGAAAGCTGCAGAATGGTGCAGGGGATTCCAGGCTAGGCCATTCCTGACTGGGTCTATAAGCAGAAGGAGTGCTTTTTCTAAACGGCATTTCTATGGTTCTTCAATGGGGCTAGGATGTAAAAGTGTTTCTGCTTCAAAGGAAAGCAGCTAGGAGAAAGTTTCTTTTGCCAGTGTGTGAGGCAGCTGGAAAGCTGCAGAATGGTGCAGGGGATTCCAGGCTAGGCCATTCCTGGCTGGGTCTATAAGCAGAAGGAATGCTTTTTCTAAACCGCATTTCTATGGTTCTTCAATGGGGATAGGATGTAAACGTGTTTCTGCTTCAAAGGAAAGCAGCTAGGAGAAAGTTTCTTTTGCCAGTGTGTGACGCAGCTGGAAAGCTGCAGAATGGTGCAGGGGATTCCAGGCTAGGCCATTCCTGCTGGGTCTATAAGCAGAAGGAGTGCTTTTCTAACCGGCATTTCTAAGGTTCTTCAATGGGGCTAGGATGTAAACGTGTTTCTGCTTCAAAGGAAAGCAGCTAGGAGAAAGTTTCTTTTGCCAGTGTGTGAGGGAGCTGGAAAGCTGCAGGAATGGTGCAGGGGATTCCAGGCTAGGCCATTCCTGGCTGGGTCTATAAGCAGAAGGAGTGCTTTTTCTAAACCGCAATTTCTATGGTTCTTCAATGGGGCTAGGATGTAAACGTGTTTCTGCTTCAAAGGAAAGCAGCTAGGAGAAAGTTTCTTTTGCCAGTGTGTGACGCAGCTGGAAAGCTGCAGAATGGTGCAGGGGATTCCAGGCTAGGCCATTCCTGGCTGGGTCTACAAGCAGAAGGAGTGCTTTTTCTAACGGCATTTCTATGTTTCTTCAATGGGGCTAGGATGTAAACGTGTTTCTGCTTCAAAGGAAAGCAGCTAGGAGAAAGTTTCTTTTGCCAGTGTGTGAGGGAGCTGGAAAGCTGCAGAATGGTGCAGGGGATTCCAGGCTAGGCCATTCCTGGCTGGGTCTACAAGCAGAAGGAGTGCTTTTTCTAAACGGCATTTCTATGGTTCTTCAATGGGCTAGGATGTAAACGTGTTTCTGCTTCAAAGGAAAGCAGCTAGGAGAAAGTTTCTTTTGCCAGTGTGTGAGGGAGCTGGAAAGCTGCAGAATGGTGCAGGGGATTCCAGGCTAGGCCATTCCTGGCTGGGTCTATAAGCAGAAGGAGTGCTTTTTCTAACCGCAATTCTATGTTCTTCAATGGGGCTAGGATGTAAACGTGTTTCTGCTTCAAAGGAAAGCAGCTAGGAGAAAGTTTCTTTTGCCAGTGTGTGAGGGAGCTGGAAAGCTGCAGAATGGTGCAGGGGATTCCAGGCTAGGCCATTCCTGGCTGGGTCTATAAGCAGAAGGAGTGCTTTTTTCTAACCGGCATTTCTATGGTTCTTCAATGGGGCTAGGATGTAAACGTGTTTCTGCTTCAAAGGAAAGCAGCTAGGAGAAAGTTTCTTTTGCCAGTGTGTGAGGGAGCTGGAAAGCTGCAGAATGGTGCAGGGGATTCCAGGCTAGGCCATTCCTGGCTGGGTCTATAAGCAGAAGGAGTGCTTTTTCTAACGGCATTTCTATGGTTCTTCAATGGGGCTAGGATGTAAACGTGTTTCTGCTTCAAAGGAAAGCAGCTAGGAGAAAGTTTCTTTTGCCAGTGTGTGAGGAGCTGGAAAGCTGCAGAATGGTGCAGGGGATTCCAGGCTAGGCCATTCCTGGCTGGGTCTATAAGCAGAAGGAGTGCTTTTTCTAAACGGCATTTCTATGGTTCTTCAATGGGGCTAGGATGTAAACGTGTTTCTGCTTCAAAGGAAAGCAGCTAGGAGAAAGTTTCTTTTGCCAGTGTGTGAGGGAGCTGGAAAGCTGCAGAATGGTGCAGGGGATTCCAGGCTAGGCCATTCCTGACTGGGTCTATAAGCAGAAGGAGTGCTTTTTCTAAACCGGCATTTCTATGTTCTTCAATGGGGCTAGGATGTAAACGTGTTTCTGCTTCAAAGGAAAGCAGCTAGGAGAAAGTTTCTTTTGCCAGTGTGTGAGGGAGCTGGAAAGCTGCAGAATGGTGCAGGGGATTCCAGGCTAGGCCATTCCTGGCTGGGTCTATAAGCAGAAGGAGTGCTTTTTCTAACCGGCATTTCTATGGTTCTTCAATGGGGCTAGGATGTAAAAGTGTTTCTGCTTCAAAGGAAAGCAGCTAGGAGAAAGTTTCTTTTGCCAGTGTGTGAGGGAGCTGGAAAGCTGCAGAATGGTGCAGGGGATTCCAGGCTAGGCCATTCCTGGCTGGGTCTATAAGCAGAAGGAGTGCTTTTTCTAACCGGCATTTCTATGGTTCTTCAATGGGGCTAGGATGTAAACGTGTTTCTGCTTCAAAGGAAAGCAGCTAGGAGAAAGTTTCTTTTGCCAGTGTGTGAGGGAGCTGGAAAGCTGCAGAATGGTGCAGGGGATTCCAGGCTAGGCCATTCCTGGCTGGGTCTATAAGCAGAAGGAGTGCTTTTTCTAACCGGCATTTCTATGGTTCTTCAATGGGGCTAGGATGTAAACGTGTTTCTGCTTCAAAGGAAAGCAGCTAGGAGAAAGTTTCTTTTGCCAGTGTGTGACGCAGCTGGAAAGCTGCAGAATGGTGCAGGGGATTCCAGGCTAGGCCATTCCTGGCTGGGTCTATAAGCAGAAGGAGTGCTTTTTCTAAACGGCATTTCTATGGTTCTTCAATGGGGCTAGGATGTAAACGTGTTTCTGCTTCAAGGGAAAGCAGCTAGGAGAAAGTTTCTTTTGCCAGTGTGTGAGGGAGCTGGAAAGCTGCAGAATGGTGCAGGGGATTCCAGGCTAGGCCATTCCTGGCTGGGTCTATAAGCAGAAGGAGTGCTTTTTCTAAACGCATTTCTATGGTTCTTCAATGGGGCTAGGATGTAAACGTGTTTCTGCTTCAAAGGAAAGCAGCTAGGAGAAAGTTTCTTTTGCCAGTGTGTGAGGGAGCTGGAAAGCTGCAGAATGGTGCAGGGGATTCCAGGCTAGGCCATTCCTGGCTGGGTCTATAAGCAGAAGGAGTGCTTTTTCTAAACGGCATTTCTATGGTTCTTCAATGGGGCTAGGATGTAAACGTGTTTCTGCTTCAAAGGAAAGCAGCTAGGAGAAAGTTTCTTTTGCCAGTGTGTGAGGGAGCTGGAAAGCTGCAGAATGGTGCAGGGGATTCCAGGCTAGGCCATTCCTGGCTGGGTCTATAAGCAGAAGGAGTGCTTTTTCTAAACGGCATTTCTATGGTTCTTCAATGGGGCTAGGATGTAAACGTGTTTCTGCTTCAAAGGAAAGCTGCTAGGAGAAAGTTTCTTTTGCCAGTGTGTGAGGAGCTGGAAAGGTGCAGAATGGTGCAGGGGATTACAGGCTAGGCCATTCCTGGCTGGGTCTATAAGCAGAAGGAGTGCTTTTTCTATACCGGCATTTCTATGTTCTTCAATGGGGCTAGGATGTAAACGTGTTTCTGCTTCAAAGGAAAGCAGCTAGGAGAAAGTTTCTTTTGCCAGTGTGTGAGGGAGCTGGAAAGCTGCAGAATGGTGCAGGGGATTCCAGGCTAGGCCATTCCTGGCTGGGTCTATAAGCAGAAGGAGTGCTTTTTCTAACCGGCATTTCTATGTTTCTTCAATGGGGCTAGGGATGTAAACGTGTTTCTGCTTCAAAGGAAAGCAGCTAGGAGAAAGTTTCTTTTGCCAGTGTGTGACGGGAGCTGGAAAGCTGCAGAATGGTGCAGGGGATTCCAGGCTAGGCCATTCCTGGCTGGGTCTATAAGCAGAAGGAGTGCTTTTTCTAAACGGCATTTCTATGGTTCTTCAATGGGGCTAGGATGTAAACGTGTTTCTGCTTCAAAGGAAAGCAGCTAGGAGAAAGTTTCTTTTGCCAGTGTGTGACGGCAGCTGGAAAGCTGCAGAATGGTGCAGGGGATTCCAGGCTAGGCCATTCCTGGCTGGGTCTATAAGCAGAAGGAGTGCTTTTTCTAACCGGCATTTCTATGTTTCTTCAATGGGGCTAGGATGTAAACGTGTTTCTGCTTCAAAGGAAAGCAGCTAGGAGAAAGTTTCTTTTGCCAGTGTGTGAGGGAGCTGGAAAGCTGCAGAATGGTGCAGGGGATTCCAGGCTAGGCCATTCCTGGCTGGGTCTATAAGCAGAAGGAGTGCTTTTTCTAAACGGCATTTCTATGGTTCTTCAATGGGGCTAGGATGTAAACGTGTTTCTGCTTCAAAGGAAAGCAGCTAGGAGAAAGTTTCTTTTGCCAGTGTGTGAGGGAGCTGGAAAGCTGCAGAATGGTGCAGGGGATTCCAGGCTAGGCCATTCCTGGCTGGGTCTATAAGCAGAAGGAGTGCTTTTTCTAAACGGCATTTCTATGGTTCTTCAATGGGGCTAGGATGTAAACGTGTTTCTGCTTCAAAGGAAAGCAGCTAGGAGAAAGTTTCTTTTGCCAGTGTGTGAGGGAGCTGGAAAGCTGCAGAATGGTGCAGGGGATTCCAGGCTAGGCCATTCCTGGCTGGGTCTATAAGCAGAAGGAGTGCTTTTTCTAACCGGCATTTCTATGGTTCTTCAATGGGGCTAGGATGTAAACGTGTTTCTGCTTCAAAGGAAAGCAGCTAGGAGAAAGTTTCTTTTGCCAGTGTGTGAGGGAGCTGGAAAGCTGCAGAATGGTGCAGGGGATTCCAGGCTAGGCCATTCCTGGCTGGGTCTATAAGCAGAAGGAGTGCTTTTTCTAACCGGCATTTCTATGGTTCTTCAATGGGGCTAGGATGTAAACGTGTTTCTGCTTCAAAGGAAAGCAGCTAGGAGAAAGTTTCTTTTGCCAGTGTGTGAGGGAGCTGGAAAGCTGCAGAATGGTGCAGGGGATTCCAGGCTAGGCCATTCCTGGCTGGGTCTATAAGCAGAAGGAGTGCTTTTTCTAACCGGCATTTCTATGGTTCTTCAATGGGGCTAGGATGTAAACGTGTTTCTGCTTCAAAGGAAAGCAGCTAGGAGAAAGTTTCTTTTGCCAGTGTGTGAGGGAGCTGGAAAGCTGCAGAATGGTGCAGGGGATTCCAGGCTAGGCCATTCCTGGCTGGGTCTATAAGCAGAAGGAGTGCTTTTTCTAAACCGGCATTTCTATGTTTCTTCAATGGGGCTAGGATGTAAACGTGTTTCTGCTTCAAAGGAAAGCAGCTAGGAGAAAGTTTCTTTTGCCAGTGTGTGAGGGAGCTGGAAAGCTGCAGAATGGTGCAGGGGATTCCAGGCTAGGCCATTCCTGACTGGGTCTATAAGCAGAAGGAGTGCTTTTTCTAACCGGCATTTCTATGGTTCTTCAATGGGGCTAGGATGTAAACGTGTTTCTGCTTCAAAGGAAAGCAGCTAGGAGAAAGTTTCTTTTGCCAGTGTGTGACGGAGCTGGAAAGCTGCAGAATGGTGCAGGGGATTCCAGGCTAGGCCATTCCTGGCTGGGTCTATAAGCAGAAGGAGTGCTTTTTCTAACCGGCATTTCTATGGTTCTTCAATGGGGCTAGGATGTAAACGTGTTTCTGCTTCAAAGGAAAGCAGCTAGGAGAAAGTTTCTTTTGCCAGTGTGTGAGGGCACCTGGAAAGCTGCAGAATGGTGCAGGGGATTCCAGGCTAGGCCATTCCTGGCTGGGTCTATAAGCAGAAGGAGTGCTTTTTCTAAACGGCATTTCTATGGTTCTTCAATGGGGCTAGGATGTAAACGTGTTTCTGCTTCAAGGAAAGCAGCTAGGAGAAAGTTTCTTTTGCCAGTGTGTGAGGGAGCTGGAAAGCTGCAGAATGGTGCAGGGGATTCCAGGCTAGGCCATTCCTGGCTGGGTCTATAAGCAGAAGGAAGGCTGTTTCTAACCGGCATTTCTATGTTTCTTCAATGGGGCTAGGATGTAAACGTGTTTCTGCTTCAAAGGAAAGCAGCTAGGAGAAAGTTTCTTTTGCCAGTGTGTGAGGGAGCTGGAAAGCTGCAGAATGGTGCAGGGGATTCCAGGCTAGGCCATTCCTGACTGGGTCTATAAGCAGAAGGAGTGCTTTTTCTAAACCGGCATTTCTAAGGTTCTTCAATGGGGCTAGGATGTAAACGTGTTTCTGCTTCAAAGGAAAGCAGCTAGGAGAAAGTTGTTTTGCCAGTGTGTGAGGGAGCTGGAAAGCTGCAGAATGGTGCAGGGGATTCCAGGATAGGCCATTCCTGGCTGGGTCTATAAGCAGAAGGATTGATTTTTCTAACCGGCATTTCTATGGATCTTCAGTGGGGCTAGCATGTAAACGTGTTTCTGCTTCAAAGGAAAGCAGCTAGGAGAAAGTTTCTTTTGCCAGTGTGTGACGCAGCTGGAAAGCTGCAGATGGTGCAGGGGATTCCAGGCTAGGCCATTCCTGACTGGGTCTACAATCAGAAGGAGTGCTTTTTCTAACCGGCATTTCTATGTTTCTTCAATGGCGCTAGGATGTAAACGTGTTTCTGCTAAAAAGGAAAGCAGCTAGGAGAAAGTTTCTTTTGCCAGTGTGTGAGGGAGCTGGAAAGCTGCAGAATGGTGCAGGGGATTCCAGGCTTGGCCATTCCTGGCTGGGTCTATAAGCAGAAGGAGTGCTTTTTCTAACCGGCATTTCTATGTTCCTCAATGGGGCTAGGATGTAAACGTGTTTCTGCTTCAAAGGAAAGCAGGTAGGAGAAAGTTTCTTTTGCCAGTGTGTGACGCAGCTGGAAAGCTGCAGAATGGTGCAGGGGATTCCAGGCTAGGCCATTCCCGACTGGGTCTATAAGCAGAAGGAGTGCTTTTTGTAAACCGAATTTCTATGTTTCTTCAATGGGGCTAGGATGTAAACGTGTTTCTGCTTCAAAGGAGAGCAGCTAGGAGAAAGTTTCTTTTGCCAGTGTGTGAGGGAGCTGGAAAGCTGCAGAATGGTGCAGGGGATTCCAGGCTAGGCCATTCCTGGCTGATTCTATAAGCAGAAGGAGTGCTTTTTGTTATCCGAATTTCTATGTTTCTTCAATGGGGCTAGGATGTAAACGTGTTTCTGCTTCAAAGGAAAGCAGCTAGGAGAAACTTTCTTGTGCCAGTGTGTGAGGGAGCTGGAAAGCTGCAGAATGGTGCAGGGGATTCCAGGCTAGGCCATTCCTGACTGGGTCTACAATCAGAAGGAGTGCTTTTTCTAACCGGCATTTCTATGTTTCTTCAATGGGGCTAGGATGTAAACGTGTTTCTGCTAAAAGGAAAGCAGCTAGGAGAAAGTTTCTTTTGCCAGTGTGTGACACAGCTGGAAAGCTGCAGAATGGTGCAGGGGATTCCGGGCTAGGCCATTCCTGACTGGATCTACAATCAGAAGGAGTGCTTTTTCTAACCGGCATTTCTATGTTTCTTCAATGGGGCTAGGATGTAAACGTGTTTCTGCTTCAAAGGAACGCAGCTAGGAGAAAGTTTCTTTTGCCAGTGTGTGAGGGAGCTGGAAAGCTGCAGAATGGTGCAGGGGATTCCATGCTATGCCATTCATGGCTGGGTCTATAAGCAGAAGGAGTGCTTTTTCTAACTGGCATATCTATGTTTCTTCAATGGGGCTAGGATGTAAACGTGTTTCTGCTTCAAAGGAACGCAGCTAGGAGAAAGTTTCTTTTGCCAGTGTGTGAGGGAGCTGGAAAGCTGTAGAATGGTGCAGGGGATTCCATGCTAGGCCATTCATGGCTGGGTCTATAAGCAGAAGGATTGCTTTTTCTAACCGGCATTTCTATGTTTCTTCAATGGGGTAGGATGTAAACGTGTTTCTGCTTCAAAGGAAAGCAGGTAGGAGAAAGTTTCTTTTGCCAATGTGTGAGGCAGCTGGAAAGCTGCAGAATGGTGCAGGGGATTCCAGGCTAGGTCATTCCTGACTGGGTCTATAAGCAGAAGGAATGCTTTTTATAACCGGCATTTCTATGTTTCTTCAATGGGGCTAGGGTATAAACGTGTTTCTGCTTCAAAGGAAAGCAGCCAGGAGAAAGTTTCTTTTGCCAGTGTGTGAGGGAGCTGGAAAGCTGCAGAATGGTGCAGGGGATTCCAGGCTAGGGCATTCCTGACTGGGTCTATAAGCAGAAGGAGTGCTTTTTCTAACCGGCATTTCTATGTTTCTTCAATGGGGCTAGGATGTAAACGTGTTTCTGCTTCAAAGGAAAGCAGCTAGGAGACAGTTTCTTTTGCCAGTGTGTGAGGGAGCTGGAAAGCTGCAGAATGGTGCAGGGGATTCCAGGCTAGGCCATTCCTTGCTGTGTCTATAAGCAGAAGGAATGCTTTTTCTAACCGGCATTTCTATGTTTCTTCAATGGGGCTAGGATGTAAACGTGTTTCTGCTTCAAAGGAAAGCAGGTAGGAGAAGGTTTCTTTTGCCTGTGTGTGAGGGAGCTGGAAAGCTGTAGAATCGTGCAGGAGATTCCAGGCTAGGCCATTTCTGGCTGGGTCTATAAGCAGAAGGAGTGCTTTTTGTAGACCGAATTTCTATGGTTCTTCAATGGGGCTAGGATGTAAACGTGTTTCTGCTTCAAAGGAAAGCAGCTAGGAGAAAGTTTCTTTTGCCAGTGTGTGAGGGAGGTGGGAAGCTGTAGAATGGTGCAGGGGATTCCAGGCTAGGCCATTCCTGGCTGGGTCTATAAGCAGAAGGAGTGCTTTTTCTAAACGGCACTTCTAAGGTTCTTCAATGGGGCTAGGATGTAAACGTGTTTCTGCTTCAGGGGAAAGCAGCTCGGAGAAAGTTTCTTTTGCCAGTGTGTGAGGGAGCTGGAAAGCTGCAGAATGGTGCAGGGGATTCCAGGCTAGGCCATTCCTGGCTGGGTATATAAGCAGAAGGATAGCTTTTTCTAACCGGCCTTTCTATGTTTCTTCAATGGGGCTAGGATGTAAACGTGTTTCTGCTTCAGGGGAAAGCAGCTAGGAGAAAGTTTCTTTTGCCAGTGTGTGAGAGAGCTAGAAAGCTGCAGAATGGTGTAGGGGATTCCAGGCTAGGCCATTCCTGACTGGGTCTATAAGAAGGAGTGCTTTTTCTAACTGGCATTTCTATGATTCTTCAATGGGGCTAGGATGTAAACGTGTTTCTGCTTCAGGGGAAAGCAGCTAGGAGAAAGTTTCTTTTGCCATTGTGTGAGGGAGCTGGAAAGCTGCAGAATGGTGCAGGGGATTCCAGGCTAGGCCATTCCTGACTGGGTCTATAAGCAGAAGGATTGCTTTTTGTACACCGAATTTCTATGGTTCTTCAATGGGGCTAGGATGTAAACGTGTTTCTGCTTCAAAGGAAAGCAGCTAGGAGAAAGTTTCTTTTGCCAGTGTGTGACGCAGCTGGAAAGCTGCAGAATGGTGCAGGGGATTCCAGGCTAGGCCATTCCTGGCTGGGTCTCTAAGCAGAAGGAATGCTTTTTCTAACCGGCATTTCTACGTTTCTTCAATGGGGCTAGGATGTAAACGTGTTTCTGCATCAAGGGAAAGCAGATAGGAGAAAGTTTCTTCTGCCCATTGTGTGACGGGAGCTGGAAAGCTGCAGAATGGTTCAGGGGATTCGAGGCCAGACCATTCCTGGCTGGGTCTATAAGCAGAAGGAGTGCTTTTTGTAAACCGAATTTCTATGGTTCTTCAATGGGGCTAGGATGTAAACGTGTTTCTGCTTCAAAGGGAAAGCAGCTAGGAGAAAGTTTCTTTTGCCAGTGTGTGAGGGAGCTGGAAAGCTGCAGAATGGTGCAGGGGATTCCAGGCTAGGCCATTCCTGGCTGGGTCTACAATCAGAAGGAGTGCTTTTTCTAACCGGCATTTCTATGGTTCTTCAACGGGGCTAGGATGTAAACGTGTTTCTGCTTCAAAGGAAAGCAGCTAGGAGAAAGTTTCTTTTGCCAGTGTGTGAGGGAGCTGGAAAGCTGCAGAATGGTGCAGGGGATTCCAGGCTAGGCCATTCCTGACTGGGTCTATGAGCAGAAGGAGTGCTTTTTCTAACCGGCATTTCTATGGTTCTTCAATGGGGCTAGGATGTAAACGTGTTTCTGCTTCAAAGGAAAGCAGCTAGGAGAAAGTTTCTTGTGCCTGTGTGTGAGGGAGCTGGAAAGCTGTAGAATGGTGCAGGGGATTCCAGGCTAGGCCATTCCTGGCTGGATCTATAAGCAGAAGGAATGCTTTTTCTAACCGGCATTTCTATGGTTCTTCAATGGGGCTAGGATGTAAACGTGTTTCTGCTTCAAAGGAAAGCAGCTAGGAGAAAGTTTCTTTTGCCAGTGTGTGAGGGAGCTGGAAACCTGTAGAATGGTGCAGGGGATTCCAGGCTAGGCCATTCCTGACTGGGCCTATAAGCAGAAGGAATGCTTTTTGTTAACCGAATTTATATGGTTCTTCAATGGGGCTAGGATGTAAACGTGTTTCTGCTTGAGGGGAAAGCAGCTAGGAGAAAGTTTCTTTTGCCATTGTGTGAGGGAGCTGGAAAGCTGCAGAATGGTGCAGGGGATTCCAGGCTAGGCAATTCCTGGCTGGGTCTCTAAGCAGAAGGAGTGCTTTTTCTAACCGGCATTTCTATGTTTCTTCAATGGGGCTAGGATATAAACGTGTTTCTGCTTCAAAGGAAAGCAGCTAGGAGAAAGTTTCTTTTGCCAGTTTGTGACGCAGCTGGAAAGCTGCAGAATGGTGCAGGGGATTCCAGGCTAGGCCATTCCTGGCTGGGTCTATAAGCAGAAGGAGTGCATTTTCTAACCGGCATTTCTATGGTTCTTCAATGGGGCTAGGATGTAAACGTGTTTCTGCTTCAAAGGAAAGCAGCTAGGAGAAAGATTCTTTTGCCAGTGTGTGACGCAGCTGGAAAGCTGCAGAATGGTGCAGGGGATTCCAGGCCAGGCCATTCCTGACTGGGTCTATAAGCAGAAGGAGTGCTTTTTCTAACCGGCATTTCTATGTTTCTTCAATGGGGCTAGGAACTAAACGTGTTTCTGCTTCAGGGGAAAGCAGCTAGGAGAAAGTTTCTTTTGCCTGTGTGTGAGGGAGCTGGAAAGCTGCAGAATGGTGCAGGGGTTTCCAGGCTAGACCATTCCTGGCTGGGTCTATAAGCAGAATGAGTGCTTTTTGTAAAGCGAATTTCTATGTTACTTCAATGGGGCTAGGATGTAAACGTGTTTCTGCTTCAAAGGAAAGCAGGTAGGAGAACGTTTCTTTTGCCAGTGTGTGAGGGAACTGGAAAGGTGCAGAATGGTGCAGGGGATTCCAGGCTAGGCCATTCCTGGCTGGGTCTATAAGCAGAAGGAGTGCTTTTCCTATCCGGCATTTCTATGGATCTTCAATGGGGCTAGGATGTAAACGTGTTTCTGCTTCAAAGGAAAGCAGCTAGGAGAAAGTTTCTTTGCCAGTGTGTGACACAGCTGGAAAGCTGCAGAATGGGTCAGGGGATTCCAGGCTAGGCCATTCCTGACTGGGTCTACAATCAGAAGGAGTGCTTTTTCTAACCGGCATTTCTATGTTTCTTCAATGGGGCTAGGATGTAAACGTGTTTCTGCTTCAAAGGAAAGCAGCTAGGAGAAAGTTTCTTTTGCCAGTGTGTGAGGGAGCTGGAAAGCTGCAGAATGGTGCAGGGGATTCCAGGCTAGGCCATTCCTGACTGGGTCTATAAGCAGAAGGAATGCTTTTTCTAACCGGCATTTCTATGTTTCTTCAATGGGGCTAGGATGTAAACGTGTTTCTCCTTCAAAGGAAAGCAGGTAGGACAAAGTTTCTTTTGCCAGTGTGTGAGGGAGCTGGAAAGCTGCAGAATGGTGCAGGGGATTCCAGGCTAGGCCATTCCTGGCTGGGTCTATAAGCAGAAGGAGTGCTTTTTCTAAACGGCATTTCTAAGGTTCTTCAATGGGGCTAGGATGTAAACGTGTTTCTGCTTCAAAGGAAAGCAGCTAGGAGAAAGTTTCTTTTGCCAGTGTGTGAGGGAGCTGGAAAGCTGCAGAATGGTGCAGGGGATTCCAGGCTAGGCCATTCCTGGCTGGGTCTATAAGCAGAAGGAGTGCTTTTTGTTAACCGAAAATCTATGTTTCTTCAATGGGGCTAGGATGTAAACGTGTTTCTGCTTCAAAGGAAAGCAGCTAGGAGAAAGTTTCTTTTGCCAGTGTGTGAGGGAGCTGGAAAGCTGCAGAATGGTGCAGGGGATTCCAGGCTAGGCCATTCCTGGCTGGGTCTATAAGCAGAAGGGGTGATTTTTCTAACCGGCATTTCTATGTTTCTTCAATGGGGCTAGGATGTAAACGTGTTTCTGCTTCAGGGGAAAGCAGCTAGGAGAAAGTTTCTTTTGCCATTGTGTGAGGGACCTGGAAAGCTGCAGAATGGTGCAGGGGATTCCAGGCTAGGCCATTCCTGGCTGGGTCTATAAGCAGAAGGAGTGCTTTTTGTTAACCGAATTTCTATGGTTCTTCAATGGGGCTAGGATATAAACGTGTTTCTGCTTCAAAGGAAAGCAGCTAGTACAAAGTTTCTTTGGCCAGTGTGTGACGCAGCTGGAAAGCTGCAGAATGGTGCAGGGGATTCTAGGCTAGGCCATTCCTGGCTGGGTCTATAAGCAGAATTAATGCTTTTTCTAACCGGCATTTCTATGATTCTTCAATGGGGCTAGGATGTAAACGTGTTTCTGCTTCAAAGGAAAGCAGCTAGGAGAAAGTTTCTTTTGCCTGTGTGTGAGGGAGCTGGAAAGCTGCAGAATGGTGTAGGGGATTCGAGGCTAGGCCATTCCTGGCTGGGTCTATAAGCAGAAGGAATGCTTTTTCTTACCGGCATTTCTATGTTTCTCATTGGGTTAGGATGTAAACGTGTTTCTGCTTCAAAGGAAAGCAGGGAGGAGAACGTTTCTTTTGCCAGTGTGTGAGGGAGATGGAAAGCTGCAGAATGGTGCAGGGGATTCCAGGCTAGGCCATTCCTGACTGGGCCTCTAAGCAGAAGGAGTGCTTTTTCTATCCGGCATTTCTATGTTTCTTCAATGGGGCTAGGATGTAAACGTGTTTCTGCTTCAAAGGAAAGCAGCTAGGAGAAAGTTTCTTTTGCCAGTGTGTGACGCAGCTGGAAAGCTGCAGAATGGTGCAGGGGATTCCAGGCTAGGCCATTCCTGGCTGGGTCTATAAGCAGAAGGAGTGCTTTTTCTAACCGGCATTTCTATGGTTCTTCAATGGGGCTAGGATGTAAACGTGTTTCTGCTTGAGGGGAAAGCAGCTAGGAGAAAGTTTCTTTTGCCATTGTGTGAGGGAGCTGGAAAGCTGCAGAATGGTGCAGGGGATTCCAGGCTAGGCCATTCCTGGCTGGGTCTATAAGCAGAAGGAGTGCTTTTTGTAAACCGAATTTCTATGGTTCTTCAATGGGGCTAGGATGTAAACGTGTTTCTGCTTCAAAGGAAAGCAGCTAGGAGAAAGTTTCTTTTGCCAGTGTGTGAGGGAGCTGGAAAGCTGCAGAATGGTGCAGGGGATTCCAGGCTAGGCCATTCCTGACTGGGTCTATAAGCAGAAGGAGTGCTTTTTCTAACCGTCATTTCTATGGTTCTTCAATGGGGCTAGGATGTAAACGTGTTTCTGCTTCAAAGGAAAGCAGCTAGGAGAAAGTTTCTTTTGCCTGTGTGTGAGGGAGCTGGAAAGCTTCACAATGGTGCAGGGGATTCCAGGCTAGGCCATTCCTGGCTGGGTCTATAAGCAGAAGGAGTGCTTTTTCTAACCGGCATTTCTATGATTCTTCAATGGGGCTAGGATGTAAACGTGTTTCTGTTTCAAAGGAAAGCAGCTAGGAGAAAGTTTCTTTTGCCTCTCTGTGAGGGAGCTGGAAAGCTGCAGAATGGTGCAGGGGATTCCAGGCTAGGCCATTCCTGGCTGGGTCTATAAGCAGAAGGAGTGCTTTTTCTAACCGGCATTTCTATGTTTCTCAATATGGCTAGGATGTAAACGTGTTTCTGCTTCAAAGGAAAGCAGCTAGGAGAAAGTTTCTTTTGCCAGTGTGTGAGGGAACTGGAAAGCTGCAGAATGGTGCAGGGGATTCCAGGCTAGGCCATTCCTGGCTGGGTCTATAAGCAGAAGGAGTGCTTTTTCTAACCGGCATTTCTATGGTTCTTCAATGGGGCTAGGATGTAAACGTGTTTCTGCTTCAAAGGAAAGCAGCTAGGAGGAAGTTTCTTTTGCCAGTGTGTGACGCAGCTGGAAAGCTGCTGAATGGTGCAGGGGATTCCAGGCTAGGCCATTCCTGACTGGGTCTACAATCAGAAGGAGTGCTTTTTCTAACCGGCATTTTTATGTTTCTTCAATGGGGCTAGGATGTAAACGTGTTTCTGATTCAAAGGAAAGCAGCTAGGAGAAAGTTTCCTTTGCCAGTGTGTGACGCAGCGGGAAAGCTGCAGAATGGTGCAGGGGATTCCAGGCTAGGCCATTCCTGGCTGGGTTTATAAGCAGAAGGAATGCTTTTTCTAACCGGCATTTCTATGTTTCTTCAGTGGGGCTAGGATGCGAACTTGTTTCTGCTTCAGAGGAAAGCATCTAGGAGAAAGTTTCTTTTGCCAGTGTGTGAGGGAGCTGGAAAGCTGCAGAATGGTGCAGGGGATTCCAGGCTAGGCCATTCCTGGCTGGGTATATAAGCAGAAGGATAGCTTTTTCTAACCGGCCTTTCTATGTTTCTTCAATGGGGCTAGGATGTAAACGTGTTTCTGCTTCAGGGGAAAGCAGCTAGGAGAAAGTTTCTTTTGCCAGTGTGTGAGAGAGCTAGAAAGCTGCAGAATGGTGTAGGGGATTCCAGGCTAGGCCATTCCTGACTGGGTCTATAAGAAGGAGTGCTTTTTCTAACTGGCATTTCTATGATTCTTCAATGGGGATAGGATGTAAACGTGTTTCTGCTTCAAAGGAAAGCAGCTAGGAGAAAGTTTCTTTTGCCATTGTGTGAGGGAGCTGGAAAGCTGCAGAATGGTGCAGGGGATTCCAGGCTAGGCCATTCCTGGCCGGGTCTATAAGCAGAAGGATTGCTTTTTGTAAACCGAATTTCTATGGTTCTTCAATGGGGCTAGGATGTAAACGTGTTTCTGCTTCAAAGGAAAGCAGCTAGGAGAAAGTTTCTTCTCCCATTGTGTGACGCAGCTGGAAAGCTGCAGAATGGTGCAGGGGATTCCAGGCTAGACCATTCCTGGCTGGGTCTCTAAGCAGAAGGAGTGCTTTTTCTAACCGGCATTTCTACGTTTCTTCAATGGGGCTAGGATGTAAACGTGTTTCTGCATCAGGGGAAAGCAGATAGGAGAAAGTTTCTTTTGCCATTGTGTGAGGGAGCTGGAAAGCTGCAGAATGGTTCAGGGGATTCGAGGCCAGGCCATTCCTGGCTGGGTCTATAAGCAGAAGGAGTGCTTTTTGTAAACCGAATTTCTATGTTTCTTCAATGGGGCTAGGATGTAAACGTGTTTCTGCTTCAAAGGAAAGCAGCTAGGAGAAAGTTTCTTTTGCCAGTGTGTGAGGGAGCTGGAAAGCTGCAGAATGGTGCAGGGGATTCCAGGCTAGGCCATTCCTGGCTTGGTCTACAATCAGAAGGAGTGCTTTTTCTAACCGGCATATCTCTGGTTCTTCAACGGGGCTAGGATGTAAACGTGTTTCTGCTTCAAAGGAAAGCAGCTAGGAGAAAGTTTCTTTTGCCAGTGTGTGAGGGAGCTGGAAAGCTGCAGAATGGTGCAGGGGATTCCAGGCTAGGCCATTCCTGACTGGGTCTATAAGCAGAAGGAGTGCTTTTTCTAACCGGCATTTCTATGGTTCTTCAATGGGGCTAGGATGTAAACGTGTTTCTGCTTCAAAGGAAAGCAGCTAGGAGAAAGTTTCTTGTGCCTGTGTGTGAGGGAGCTGGAAAGCTGTAGAATGGTGCAGGGGATTCCAGGCTAGGCCATTCCTGGCTGGATCTATAAGCAGAAGGAGTGCTTTTTGTTAACCGAATTTATATGGTTCTTCAATGGGGCTAGGATGTAAACGTGTTTCTGCTTCAGGGGAAAGCAGCTAGGAGAAAGTTTCTTTTGCCATTGTGTGAGGGAGCTGGAAAGCTGCAGAATGGTGCAGGGGATTCCAGGCTAGGCCATTCCTGGCTGGGTCTCTAAGCAGAAGGAGTGCTTTTTCTAACCGGCATTTCTATGTTTCTTCAATGGGGCTAGGATATAAACGTGTTTCTGCTTCAAAGGAAAGCAGCTAGGAGAAAGTTTCTTTTGCCAGTGTGTGACGCAGCTGGAAAGCTGCAGAATGGTGCAGGGGATTCCAGGCTAGGCCATTCCTGGCTGGGTCTATAAGCAGAAGGAGTGCATTTTCTAACCGGCATTTCTATGGTTCTTCAATGGGGCTAGGATGTAAACGTGTTTCTGCTTCAAAGGAAAGCAGCTAGGAGAAAGATTCTTTTGCCAGTGTGTGACGCAGCTGGAAAGCTGCAGAATGGTGCAGGGGATTCCAGGCCAGGCCATTCCTGACTGGGTCTATAAGCAGAAGGAGTGCTTTTTCTAACCGGCATTTCTATGTTTCTTCAATGGGGCTAGGAACTAAACGTGTTTCTGCTTCAGGGGAAAGCAGCTAGGAGAAAGTTTCTTTTGCCTGTGTGTGAGGGAGCTGGAAAGCTGCAGAATGGTGCAGGGGATTCCAGGCTAGACCATTCCTGGCTGGGTCTATAAGCAGAATGAGTGCTTTTTGTAAAGCGAATTTCTATGTTACTTCAATGGGGCTAGGATGTAAACGTGTTTCTGCTTCAAAGGAAAGCAGGTAGGAGAACGTTTCTTTTGCCAGTGTGTGAGGGAACTGGAAAGGTGCAGAATGGTGCAGGGGATTCCAGGCTAGGCCATTCCTGGCTGGGTCTATAAGCAGAAGGAGTGCTTTTCCTATCCGGCATTTCTATGGATCTTCAATGGGGCTAGGATGTATTGTGTTTCTGCTTCAAAGGAAAGCAGCTAGGAGAAAGTTTCTTTGCCAGTGTGTGACACAGCTGGAAAGCTGCAGAATGGTGCAGGGGATTCCAGGCTAGGCCATTCCTGACTGGGTCTACAATCAGAAGGAGTGCTTTTTCTAACCGGCATTTCTATGTTTCTTCAATGGGGCTAGGATGTAAACGTGTTTCTGCTTCAAAGGAAAGCAGCTAGGAGAAAGTTTCTTTTGCCAGTGTGTGAGGGAGCTGGAAAGCTGCAGAATGGTGCAGGGGATTCCAGGCTAGGCCATTCCTGACTGGGTCTATAAGCAGAAGGAATGCTTTTTCTAACCGGCATTTCTATGTTTCTTCAATGGGGCTAGGATGTAAACGTGTTTCTCCTTCAAAGGAAAGCAGGTAGGACAAAGTTTCTTTTGCCAGTGTGTGAGGGAGCTGGAAAGCTGCAGAATGGTGCAGAGGATTCCAGGCTAGGCCATTCCTGGCTGGGTCTATAAGCAGAAGGAGTGCTTTTTCTAAACGGCATTTCTAAGGTTCTTCAATGGGGCTAGGATGTAAACGTGTTTCTGCTTCAAAGGAAAGCAGCTAGGAGAAAGTGTCTTTTGCCAGTGTGTGAGGGAGCTGGAAAGCTGCAGAATGGTGCAGGGGATTCCAGGCTAGGCCATTCCTGGCTGGGTCTATAAGCAGAAGGAGTGCTTTTTGTTAACCGAAAATCTATGTTTCTTCAATGGGGCTAGGATGTAAACGTGTTTCTGCTTCAAAGGAAAGCAGCTAGGAGAAAGTTTCTTTTGCCAGTGTGTGACGCAGCTGGAAAGCTGCAGAATGGTGCAGGGGATTCCAGGCTAGGCCATTCCTGGCTGGGTCTATAAGCAGAAGGGGTGATTTTTCTAACCGGCATTTCTATGTTTCTTCAATGGGGCTAGGATGTAAACGTGTTTCTGCTTCAGGGGAAAGCAGCTAGGAGAAAGTTTCTTTTGCCATTGTGTGAGGGACCTGGAAAGCTGCAGAATGGTGCAGGGGATTCCAGGCTAGGCCATTCCTGGCTGGGTCTATAAGCAAAAGGAGTGCTTTTTGTTAACCGAATTTCTATGGTTCTTCAATGGGGCTAGGATATAAACGTGTTTCTGCTTCAAAGGAAAGCAGCTAGGACAAAGTTTCTTTTGCCAGTGTGTGACGCAGCTGGAAAGCTGCAGAATGGTGCAGGGGATTCTAGGCTAGGCCATTCCTGGCTGGGTCTATAAGCAGAATTAATGCTTTTTCTAACCGGCATTTCTATGATTCTTCAATGGGGCTAGGATGTAAACGTGTTTCTGCTTCAAAGGAAAGCAGCTAGGAGAAAGTTTCTTTTGCCTGTGTGTGAGGGAGCTGGACAGCTGCAGAATGGTGTAGGGGATTCGAGGCTAGGCCATTCCTGGCTGGGTCTATAAGCAGAAGGAATGCTTTTTCTTACCGGCATTTCTATGTTTCTCATTGGGTTAGGATGTAAACGTGTTTCTGCTTCAAAGGAAAGCAGGTAGGAGAACGTTTCTTTTGCCAGTGTGTGAGGGAGATGGAAAGCTGCAGAATGGTGCAGGGGATTCCAGGCTAGGCTGTACCTGGCTGGGTCTATAAGCAGAAGGAGTGCTTTTTCTAACCGGCATTTCTATGATTCTTCAATGGGGCTAGGATGTAAACGTGTTTCTGCTTCAAAGGAAAGCAGCTAGGAGAAAGTTTCTTTTGCCTGTGTGTGAGGGAGCTGGAAAGCTGCAGAATGGTGCAGGGGATTCCAGGCTAGGCCATTCCTGACTGGGCCTCTAAGCAGAAGGAGTGCTTTTTCTATCCGGCATTTCTATGTTTCTTCAATGGGGCTAGGATGTAAACGTGTTTCTGCTTCAAAGGAAAGCAGCTAGGAGAAAGTTTCTTTTGCCAGTGTGTGACGCAGCTGGAAAGCTGCAGAATGGTGCAGGGGATTCCAGGCTAGGCCATTCCTGGCTGGGTCTATAAGCAGAAGGAGTGCTTTTTCTAACCGGCATTTCTATGGTTCTTCAATGGGGCTAGGATGTAAACGTGTTTCTGCTTGAGGGGAAAGCAGCTAGGAGAAAGTTTCTTTTGCCATTGTGTGAGGGAGCTGGAAAGCTGCAGAATGGTGCAGGGGATTCCAGGCTAGGCCATTCCTGGCTGGGTCTATAAGCAGAAGGAGTGCTTTTTGTAAACCGAATTTCTATGGTTCTTCAATGGGGCTAGGATGTAAACGTGTTTCTGCTTCAAAGGAAAGCAGCTAGGAGAAAGTTTCTTTTGCCAGTGTGTGAGGGAGCTGGAAAGCTGCAGAATGGTGCAGGGGATTCCAGGCTAGGCCATTCCTGACTGGGTCTATAAGCAGAAGGAATGCTTTTTCTAACCGTCATTTCTATGGTTCTTCAATGGGGCTAGGATGTAAACGTGTTTCTGCTTCAAAGGAAAGCAGCTAGGAGAAAGTTTCTTTTGCCTGTGTGTGAGGGAGCTGGAAAGATTCACAATGGTGCAGGGGATTCCAGGCTAGGCCATTCCTGGCTGGGTCTATAAGCAGAAGGAGTGCTTTTTCTAACCGGCATTTCTATGATTCTTCAATGGGGCTAGGATGTAAACGTGTTTCTGTTTCAAAGGAAAGCAGCTAGGAGAAAGTTTCTTTTGCCTCTCTGTGAGGGAGCTGGAAAGCTGCAGAATGGTGCAGGGGATTCCAGGCTAGGCCATTCCTGGCTGGGTCTATAAGCAGAAGGAGTGCTTTTTCTAACCGGCATTTCTATGTTTCTCAATATGGCTAGGATGTAAACGTGTTTCTGCTTCAAAGGAAAGCAGCTAGGAGAAAGTTTCTTTTGCCAGTGTGTGACGCAGCTGGAAAGCTGCAGAATGGTGCAGGGGATTCCAGGCTAGGCCATTCCTGGCTGGGTCTATAAGCAGAAGGAGTGCTTTTTCTAACCGGCATTTCTATGGTTCTTCAATGGGGCTAGGATGTAAACGTGTTTCTGCTTCAAAGGAAAGCAGCTAGGAGGAAGTTTCTTTTGCCAGTGTGTGACGCAGCTGGAAAGCTGCAGAATGGTGCAGGGGATTCCAGGCTAGGCCATTCCTGACTGGGTCTACAATCAGAAGGAGTGCTTTTTCTAACCGGCATTTCTATGTTTCTTCAATGGGGCTAGGATGTAAACGTGTTTCTGATTCAAAGGAAAGCAGCTAGGAGAAAGATTCCTTTGCCAGTGTGTGACGCAGCTGGAAAGCTGCAGAATGGTGCAGGGGATTCCAGGCTAGGCCATTCCTGGCTGGGTTTATAAGCAGAAGGAATGCTTTTTCTAACCGGCATTTCTATGTTTCTTCAGTGGGGCTAGGATGCGAACTTGTTTCTGCTTCAGAGGAAAGCATCTAGGAGAAAGTTTCTTTTGCCAGTGTGTGAGGGAGCTGGAAAGCTACAGAATGGTGTAGGGGATTCCAGGCTAGGCCATTCCTGACTGGATCTATAAGCAGAAGGATTGCTTTTTCTAACCGGCATTTCTATGATTCTTCAATGGGGCTAGGATGTAAACGTGTTTCTGCTTCTAAGGAACGCAGCTAGGAGAAAGTTTCTTTTGCCAGTGTGTGACGCAGCTGGAATGCGGCAGAATGGTGCAGGGGATTCCAGGCTAGGCCATTCCTGGCTGGGTCTATAAGCAGAAGGAGTGCTTTTTCTAACCGGCATTTCTATGTTTCTTCAATGGGGCTAGGATGTAAACGTGTTTCTGCTTCAGGGGAAAGCAGCTAGGAGAAAGTTTCTTTTGCCAGTGTGTGACGCAGTTGGAAAGCTGCAGAATGGTGCAGGGGATTCCAGGCTAGGCCATTCCTGGCTGGGTCTATAAGCAGAAGGAATGCTTTTTCTAACCGGCATTTCTATGGTTCTTCAATGGGGCTAGGATGTAAACGTGTTTCTGCTTCAGGGGAAAGCAGCTAGGAGATAGTTTCTTTTGCCATTGTGTGAGGGAGCTGGAAAGCTGCAGAATGGTGCAGGGGATTCCAGGCTAGGCCATTCCTGGCTGGGTCTATAAGCAGAAGGAGTGCTTTTTGTAAACCGAATTTCTGTGGTTCTTCAATGGGGCTAGGATGTAAACCTGTTTCTGCTTCAAAGGAAAGCAGCTAGGAGAAAGTTTCTTTTGCCAGTGTGTGAGGGAGCTGGAAAGCTGCAGAATGGTGCAGGGGATTCCAGGCTAGGCCATTCCTGACTGGGTCTATAAGCAGAAGGAATGCTTTTTCTAACCGGCATTTCTATGTTTCTCAATGGGGCTAGGATGTAAACGTGTTTCTACTTCAAAGGAAAGCAGCTATTGGAAAGTTTCTTTTGCCAGTGTGTGAGGGAGCTGGAAAGCTGCAGAATGGTGCAGGGGATTCCAGGCTAGGCCATTCCTGACTGGGCCTCTAAGCAGAAGGAGTGCTTTTTCTAACCGGCATTTCTACGTTTCTTCAATGGGGCTAGGATGTAAAAGTGTTTCTGCTTCAAAGGAAAGCAGCTAGGAGAAAGTTGCTTTTGCCAGTGTGTGACGCAGCTGGAAAGCTGCAGAATGGTGCAGGGGATTCCAGGCTAGGCCATTCCTGGCTGGGTCTATAAGCAGAAGGAGTGCTTTTTGTAAACCGAATTTCTATGTTTCGTCAATGGTGCTAGGATGTAAACGTGTTTCTGCTTCAGGGGAAAGCAGCTAGGAGAAAGTTTCTTTTGCCATTGTGTGAGGGAGCTGGAAAGCTGCAGAACGGTGCAGGGGATTCCAGGCTAGGCCATTCCTGGCTGGGTCTATTAGCAGAAGGAGTGCTTTTTGTAAACCGAATTTCTGTGGTTCTTCAATGGGGCTAGGATGTAAACGTGTTTCTGCTTCAGGGGAAAGCAGGTAGGAGAACGTTTCTTTTGCCATTGTGTGAGGGAGCTGGAAAGCTGCAGAATGGTGCAGGGGATTCCAGGCTAGGCCATTCCTGACTGGGTCTATAAGCAGAAGGAATGCTTTTTCTAAACCGAATTTCTGTGGTTCTTAAATGGGGCTAGGATGTAAACGTGTTTCTGCTTCAAAGGAAAGCAGCTAGGAGAAAGTTTCTTTTGCCAGTGTGTGACGCAGCTGGAAAGCTGCAGAATGGTGCAGGGGATTCCAGGCTAGGCCATTCCTGGCTGGGTCTATAAGCAGAAGGAGTGATTTTTCTAACCGGCATTTCTATGGATCTTCAGTGGGGCTAGGATGTAAACGTGTTTCTGCTTCAAAGGAAAGCAGCTAGGAGAAAGTTTCTTTTGCCTGTGTGTGAGGGCGCTGGAAAGCTGCGGAATAGTGCAGGGGATTCAAGGCTAGGCCATTCCTGACTGGGTCTATAAGCAGAAGGAATGCTTTTTCTAACCGGCATTTCTATGTTTCTCAATGGGGCTAGGATGTAAACGTGTTTCTGCTTCAAAGGAAAGCAGCTAGGAGAAAGTTTCTTGTTCCTGTCTGTGAGGGAGCTGGAAAGATGCAGAATTGTGCAGGGGATTCCAGGCTAGGCTATTCCTGACTGGGTCTATAAGCAGAAGGAGTGCTTTTTCTAAATGGCATTTCTATGTTTCTTCAATGGGGCTAGGATGTAAACGTGTTTCTGCTTCAAAGGAAAGCAGCTAGGAGAAAGTTTCTTTTGCCAGTGTGTGACGCAGCTGTAAAGCTGCAGAATGGTGCAGGGGATTCCAGGCTAGGCCATTCCTGACTCGGTCTATAAGCAGAAGGAATGCTTTTTCTAAATGGCATTTCTATGTTTCTTCAATGGGGCTAGGATGTAAACGTGTTTCTGCTTTAAAGGAAAGCAGCTAGGAGGAAGTTTCTTTTGCCAGTGTGTCAGGGAGCTGGAAAGCTGCAGAATGGTGCAGGGGATTCCAGGCTAGGCCATTCCTGGCTGGGTCTCTAAGCAGAAGGAGTGCTTTTTCTAAACGGCATTTCTATGGTTCTCAATATGGCTAGGATGTAAACGTGTTTCTGCTTCAAAGGAAAGCAGCTAGGAGAAAGTTTCTTTTGCCAGTGTGTGACGCAGCTGGAAAGCTGCAGAATGGTGCAGGGGATTCCAGGCTAGGCCATTCCTGGCTGGGTCTATAAGCAGAAGGAGTGCTTTTTGTAAACTGAACTTCTATGGTTCTTCAATGGGGCTAGGATGTAAACGTGTTTCTGCTTCAAAGGAAAGCAGCTAGGAGTATGTTTCTTTTGCCAGTGTGTGAGGGAGCTGGAAAGCTGCAGAATGGTGCAGGGGATTCCAGGCTAGGCCATTCCTGGCTGGGTCTCTAAGCAGAAGGATTGCTTTTTCTAACCGGCATTTCTCTGGTTCTTCAATGGGGCTAGGATGTAAACGTGTTTCTGCTTCAAAGGAAAGCAGCTAGGAGAAAGTTTCTTTTGCCAGTGTGTGACGCAGCTGGAAAGCTGCAGAATGGTGCAGGGGATTCCAGGCTAGGCCATTCCTGGCTGGGTCTACAATCAGAAGGAGTGCTTTTTCTAACCGGCATTTCTATGTTTCTTCAATGGGGCTAGGATGTAAACGTGTTTCTGCTTCAAAGGAAAGCAGCTAGGAGAAAGTTTCTTTTGCCAGTGTGTGAGGGAGCTGGAAAGCTGCAGAATGGTGCAGGGGATTCCAGGCTAAGCCATTCCTGACTGGGTCTATAAGCAGAAGGAATGCTTTTTCTAACCGGCATTTCTATGATTCTTCAATGGGGCTAGGATGTAAAGTGTTTCTGCTTCAAAGGAACGCAGCTAGGAGAAAGTTTCTTTTGCCAGTGTGTGAGGGAGCTGGAAAGCTGCGGAATGGTGCAGGGGATTCCAGGCTAGGCCATTCCTGACTGGGTCTATAAGCAGAAGGAATGCTTTTTCTAACCAGCATTTCTATGTTTCTCAATGGGGCTAGGATGTAAACGTGTTTCTGCTTCAAAGG
The DNA here is from genome assembly GCF_015220805.1 of Pogoniulus pusillus. Lineage (NCBI taxonomy): Eukaryota > Metazoa > Chordata > Aves > Piciformes > Lybiidae > Pogoniulus > Pogoniulus pusillus. The sequence continues at coordinate 81,725 of NW_026974551.1, read as the reverse complement.
AAAGCAGCTAGGAGAAAGTTTCTTTTGCCAGTGTGTGACGCAGCTGGAAAGCTGCAGAATGGTGCAGGGGATTCCAGGCTAGGCCATTCCTGGCTGGGTCTATAAGCAGAAGGAGTGCTTTTTCTAAACGGCATTTCTAAGGTTCTTCAATTGGGCTAGGATGTAAACGTGTTTCTGCTTCAGGGGAAAGCAGCTAGGAGAAAGTTTCTTTTGCCATTGTGTGAGGGAGCTGGAAAGCTGCAGAATGGTGCAGGGGATTCCAGGCTAGGCCATTCCTGGCTGGGTCTATAAGCAGAAGGAGTGCTTTTTCTAACCGGCATTTGTATGTTTCTCAATGGGGCTAGGATGTAAACGTGTTTCTGCTTCAAAGGAAAGCAGGTAGGAGAACGTTTCTTTTGCCAGTGTGTGAGGGAACTGGAAAGCTGCAGAATGGTGCAGGGGATTCCAGGCTAGGCCATTCCTGGCTGGGTCTATAAGCAGAAGGAGTGCTTTTTCTAACCGGAATTTCTGTGGTTCTTCAATGGGGCTAGGATGTAAACGTGTTTCTGCTTCAAAGGAAAGCAGCTTGGAGAAAGTTTCTTTTGCCTGTGTGTGAGGGAGCTGGAAAGCTGCAGAATGGTGCAGGGGATTCCAGGCTAGGCCATTCCTGACTGGGCCTCTAAGCAGAAGGAGTGCTTTTTCTATCCGGCATTTCTATGTTTCTTCAATGGGGCTAGGATGTAAACGTGTTTCTGCTTCAAAGGAAAGCAGCTAGGAGAAAGTTTCTTTTGCCAGTGTGTGAGGGAGCTGGAAAGCTGCAGAATGGTGCAGGGGATTCCAGGCTAGGCCATTCCTGGCTGGGTCTATAAGCAGAAGGAGTGCTTTTTCTAACCGGCATTTCTATGGTTCTTCAATGGGGCTAGGATGTAAACGTGTTTCTGCTTCAAGGGAAAGCAGCTAGGAGAAAGTTTCTTTTGCCATTGTGTGAGGGAGCTGGAAAGCTGCAGAATGGTGCAGGGGATTCCAGGCTAGGCCATTCCTGGCTGGGTCTATAAGCAGAAGGAGTGCTTTTTGTAAACCGAATTTCTATGGTTCTTCAATGGGGCTAGGATGTAAACGTGTTTCTGCTTCAAAGGAAAGCAGCTAGGAGAAACTTTCTTTTGCCAGTGTGTGAGGGAGCTGGAAAGCTGCAGAATGGTGTAGGGGATTCCAGGCTAGGCCATTCCTGACTGGGTCTATAAGCAGAAGGATAGCTTTTTCTAACCGGCATTTCTATGATTCTTCAATGGGGCTAGGATGTAAACGTGTTTCTGCTTCAGGGGAACGCAGCTAGGAGAAAGTTTCTTTTGCCAGTGTGTGAGGGAGCTGGAAAGCTGCGGAATGGTGCAGGGGATTCCAGGCTAGGCCATTCCCGACTGGGTCTATAAGCAGAAGGAATGCTTTTTCTAACCGGCATTTCTATGTTTCTCAATGGGGCTAGGATGTAAACGTGTTTCTGCTTCAAAGGAAAGCAGCTAGGAGAAAGTTTCTTTTCCCACTGTGTGAGGGAGCTGGAAAGCTGCAGAATGGTGCAGGGGATTCCAGGCTAGGCCATTCCTGGCTGGGTCTATAAGCAGAAGGAGTGCTTTTTCTAACCGGCATTTCTATGGTTCTTCAATGGGGCTAGGATGTAAACGTGTTTCTGCTTCAAAGGAAAGCAGCTAGGAGAAAGTTTCTTTTGCCAGTGTGTGACGCAGCTGGAAAGCTGCAGAATGGTGCAGGGGATTCTAGGCTAGGCCATTCCTGGCTGGGTCTATAAGCAGAAGGAATGCTTTTTCTAACCGGCATTTCTATGATTCTTCAATGGGGCTAGGACGTAAACGTGTTTCTGCTTCAAAGGAAAGCATCTAGGAGAAAGTTTCTTTTGCCAGTGTGTGACGCAGCTGGAAAGCTGCAGAATGCTGTAGGGGATTCCAGGCTAGGCCATTCCTGGCTGGGTCTATAAGCAGAAGGAGTGATTTATCTAACTGGCATTTCTATGATTCTTCAATGGGTCTAGGATGTAAACGTGTTTCTGCTTCCAAGGAAAGCAGCTAGGAGAAAGTTTCTTTTGCCTGTGTGTGAGGGAGCTGGAAAGCTGCGGAATGGTGTAGGGGATTCCAGGCTAGGCCATTCCTGACTGGGCCTCTAAGCAGAAGGATTGCTTTTTCTAACCGGCATTTGTATGTTTCTCAATGGGGCTAGGATGTAAACGTGTTTCTGCTTCAAAGGAAAGCAGGTAGGAGAACGTTTCTTTTCCCAGTGTGTGAGGGAACTGGAAAGCTGCAGAATGGTGCAGGGGATTCCAGGCAAGGCCATTCCTGGCTGGGTCTATAAGCAGAAGGAGTGCTTTTTCTAACCGGAATTTCTGTGGTTCTTCAATGGGGCTAGGATGTAAACGTGTTTCTGCTTCAAAGGAAAGCAGCTAGGAGAAAGTTTCTTTTGCCAGTGTGTGAGGGAGCTGGAAAGCTGCAGAATGGTGCAGGGGATTCCAGGCTAGGCCATTCCTGGCTGGGTCTATAAGCAGAAGGAGTGCTTTTTCCAACCGGCATTTCTGTGGTTCTTCAATGGGGCTAGGATGTAAACGTGTTTCTGCTTCAAAGGAAAGCAGCTAGGAGAAAGTTTCTTTTGCCAGTGTGTGAGGGAGCTGGAAAGCTGCAGAATGGTGTGGGGGATTCCAGGCTAGGCCATTCCTGACTGGGTCTATAAGCAGAAGGAGTGCTTTTTCTAACTGGCATTTCTATGATTCTTCAATTGGGCTAGAATGTAAACGTGTTTCTGCTTCAAAGGAAAGCAGCTTGGAGAAAGTTTCTTTTTGCCTGTGTGTGAGGGAGCTGGAAAGCTGCAGAATGGTGCAGGGGATTCCAGGCTAGGCCATTCCTGACTGGGCCTCTAAGCAGAAGGAGTGCTTTTTCTATCCGGCATTTCTATGTTTCTTCAATGGGGCTAGGATGTAAACGTGTTTCTGCTTCAAAGGAAAGCAGCTTGGAGAAAGTTTCTTTTCCCACTGTGTGAGGGAGCTGGAAAGCTGCAGAATGGTGCAGGGGATTCCAGGCTAGGCCATTCCTGGCTGGGTCTATAAGCAGAAGGAGTGCTTTTTCTAACCGGCATTTCTACGTTTCCTCAATGGGGCTAGGATGTAAACGTGTTTTAGCTTCAAAGGAAAGCAGGTAGGAGAAAGTTTCTTTTGCCAGTGTGTAAGGGAGCTGGAAAGCTGCAGAATGGTGCAGGGGATTCCAGGCTAGGCCATTCCTGGCTGGGTTTATAAACAGAAGGAGTGCTTTTTGTAAACCGAATTTCTATGGTTCTTCAATGGTGCTAGGATGTAAACGTGTTTCTGCTTCAGGGGAAAGCAGCTAGGAGAAAGTTTCTTTTGCCATTGTGTGAGGGAGCTGGAAAGCTGCAGAACGGTGCAGGGGATTCCAGGCTAGGCCATTCCTGGCTGGGTCTATAAGCAGAAGGAGTGCTTTTTGTAAACCGAATTTCTGTGGTTCTTCAATGGGGCTAGGATGTAAACGTGTTTCTGCTTCAGGGGAAAGCAGCTAGGAGAAAGTTTCTTTTGCCATTGTGTGAGGGAGCTGGAAGCTGCAGAATGGTGCAGGGGATTCCAGGCTAGGCCATTCCTGGCTGGGTCTATAAGCAGAAGGAGTGCTTTTTGTAAACCGAATTTCTGTGGTTCTTCAATGGGGCTAGGATGTAAACGTCTTTCTGCTTCAAAGGAAAGCAGCTAGGAGAAAGTTTCCTTTCCCAGTGTGTGAGGGAGCTGGAAAGCTGCAGAATGGTGCAGGGGATTCCAGGCTAGGCCATTCCTGACTGGGTCTATAAGCAGAAGGAATGCTTTTTCTAACCGGCATTTCTATGTTTCTCTATGGGGCTAGGATGTAAACGTGTTTCTGCTTCAAACGAAAGCAGCTAGGAGAAAGTTTCTTTTGCCAGTGTGTGACGCAGCTGGAAAGCTGCAGAATGGTGCAGGGGATTCCAGGCTAGGCCATTCCTGACTGGGTCTATAAGCAGAAGGAATGCTTTTTCTAACCGGCATTTCTATGTTTCTCAATGGGGCTAGGATGTAAACGTGTTTCTGCTTCAAAGGAAAGCAGGTAGGAGAAAGTTTCTTTTGCCAGTGTGTGAGGGAGCTGGAAAGCTGCAGAATGGTGCAGGGGATTACAGGCTAGGCCATTCCTGGCTGGGCATATAAGCAGAAGGACTGCTTTTTGTAAACCGAATTTATATGGTTCTTCAATGGGGCTAGGATGTAAACGTGTTTCTGCTTCAAAGGAAAGCAGGTAGGAGAAAGTTTCTTTTGCCAGTGTGTGAGGGAGCTGGAAAGCTGCAGAATGGTGTAGGGGATTCCAGGCTAGGCCATTTCTGACTGGGTCTATAAGCAGAAGGAGTGCTTTTTCTAACCGGCATTTCTATGATTCTTCGATGGGGCTAGGATGTAAACGTGTTTCTGCTTCTAAGGAACGCAGCTAGGAGAAAGTTTCTTTTGCCAGTGTGTGAGGGAACTGGAAAGCTGCAGAATGGTGCAGGGGATTCCAGGCTAGGCCATTCCTGGCCGGGTCTATAAGCAGAAGGAGTGCTTTTTGTAAGAGGAATTTCTGTGGTTCTTCAATGGGGCTAGGATGTAAACGTGTTTCTGCTTCAAAGGAAAGCAGCTAGGAGAAAGTTTCTTTTGCCAGTGTGTGATGCAGCTGGAAAGCTGCAGAATGGTGTAGGGGATTCCAAGCTAGGCCATTCATGGCTGGGTCTATAAGCAGAAGGAATGCTTTTTCTAACCGGCATTTCTATGGTTCTTCAATGGGGCTAGGATGTAAACGTGTTTCTGCTTCAAAGGAAAGCAGCTAGGAGAAAGTTCCTTTTGCCAGTGTGTGACGCAGCTGGAAAGCTGCAGAATGGTGAAGGGGATTCCAGGCTAGGCCATTCCTGACTGGGCATATAAGCAGAAGGATTGCTTTTTGTAAAACGAATTTATATGGTTCTTCAATGGGGCTAGGATGTAAACGTGTTTCTGCTTCAAAGGAAAGAGCTAGGAGAAAGTTTCTTTTGCCAGTGTGTGAGGGAGCTGGAAAGCTGCAGAATGGTGCAGGGGATTCCAGGCTAGGCCATTCCTGGCTGGGTCTATAAGCAGAAGGAGTGCTTTTTGTAAACCGAATTTCTATGGTTCTTCAATGGGGCTAGGATGTAAACGTGTTTCTGCTTCAAAGGAAAGCAGCTAGGAGAAAATTTCTTTTGCCAGTGTGTGACACAGCTGGAAAGCTGCAGAATGGTGCAGGGGATTCCAGGCTAGGCCATTCCTGGCTGGGTCTATAAGCAGAAGGAGTGCTTTTTCTAACCGGCATTTCTACGGTTCTTCAATGGGGCTAGGATGTAAACGTGTTTCTGCTTCAAAGGAAAGCAGCTAGGAGAAAGTTTCTTTTGCCAGTGTGTGACGCAGCTGGAAAGCTGCAGAATGGTGCAGGGGATTCCAGGCTAGGCCATTCCTGACTGGGTCTATACGCAGAAGGAATGCTTTTTCTAACCGGCATTTCTATGTTTCTCAATGGGGCTAGGATGTAAACGTGTTTCTGCTTCAAAGGAAAGCAGCTAGGAGAAAGTTTCTTTTGCCAGTGTGTGACGCAGCTGGAAAGCTAAAGAATGGTGCAGGGGATTCCAGGCTAGGCCATTCCTGGCTGGGCATATAAGCAGAAGGACTGCTTTTTGTAAACCGAATTTCTATGGTTGTTCAATGGGGCTAGGATGTAAACGTGTTTCTGCCTCAAAGGAAAGCAGCTAGGAGAAAGTTTCTTTTGCCAGTGTGTGACGCAGCTGGAAACCTGCAGAATGGTGCAGGGGATTCCAGGCTAGGCCATTCCTGACTTGGTCTATAAGCAGAAGGAATGCTTTTTCTAACCGGCATTTCTATGTTTCTCAATGGGGCTAGGATGTAAACGTGTTTCTGCTTCAAAGGAAAGCAGGTAGGAGAACGTTTCTTTTGCCAGTGTGTGAGGGAACTGGAAAGCTGCATAATGGTGCAGGGGATTCCAGGCTACGTCATTCCTGGCTGGGTCTATAAGCAGAAGGAGTGCTTTTTCTAACCGGCATGTCTATGGTTCTTCAATGGGGCTAGGATGTAAACGTGTTTCTGCTTCAAAGGAAAGCAGCTAGGAGAAAGTGTCTTTTGCCAGTGTGTGACGCAGCTGGAAAGCTGCAGAATGGTGCAGGGGATTCCAGGCTAGGCCATTCCTGACTGGGTCTACAATCTGAAGGAGTGCTTTTTCTAACCGGCATTTCTATGTTTCTTCAATGGGGCTAGGATGTAAACGTGTTTCTGCTTCAAAGGAAAGCAGCTAGGAGAAAGTTTCTTTTGCCAGTGTGTGACGCAGCTGGAAAGCTGCAGAATGGTGCAGGGGATTCCAGGCTAGGCCATTCCTGACTGGGCATATAAGGAGAAGGATTGCTTTTTGTAAAACGAATTTATATGGTTCTTCAATGGGGCTAGGATGTAAACGTGTTTCTGCTTCAAAGGAAAGCAGCTAGGAGAAAGTTTATTTTGCCAGTGTGTGACGCAGCTGGAAAGCTGCAGAATGTTGCAGGGGATTCCATGCTAGGCCATTCCTGACTGGGCCTCTAAGCAGAAGGAATGCTTTTTCTAACCGGCATTTCTATGTTTCTTCAATGGGGCTAGGATGTAAACGTGTTTCTGCTTCAAAGGAAAGCAGCTAGGAGAAAGTTTCTTTTGCCAGTGTGTGAGGGAGCTGGAAAGCTGCAGAATGGTGCAGGGGATTCCAGGCTAGGCCATTCCTGGCTGGGTCTATAAGCAGAAGGAATGCTTTTTCTAACCGGCATTTCTATGTTTCTTCAATGGGGCTAGGATTAAACGTGTTTCTGCTTCAACGGAAAGCAGCTAGGAGAAAGTTTCTTTTGCCAGTGTGTGAGGGAGCTGGAAAGCTGCAGAATGGTGCAGGGGATTCCAGGCTAGGCCATTCCTGGCTGGGTCTATAAGCAGAAGGAGTGCTTTTTCTAACCGGCATTTCTATGGTTCTTCAATGGGGCTAGGATGTAAACGTGTTTCTGCTTCAAAGGAAAGCAGCTAGGAGAAAGTTTCTTTTGCCAGTGTGTGACGCAGTGTCGTGGAACGCAGTTTCGCGGCAGAATTTATGGGGGAAATACGCGAGGTTTTGACTATTTTATCTGTGATTTATTGCAAAGAATGCGAATTCCCTCTTCCCGAAACTACACCACCACTGTGAATTCTTTTTGATTGAGGTCAAAGTAACATTTCCGAAAATGGCAAATTAAAGAGTCTATGATGTTTAAAGAGAGTTCTTTGAGTCTCTGGTTCGAGTTAATAGTTCGTCAGCTACTCACAGTCTGTAGCTTGGTAGGGAGTCCCTTTCTCCCGATGAGGGTCCAGGCATGCAGGCTTTAGCCTCTGCGACTCGGTGTCCGCCCGAGGCGAGGCTAGATCGGCGAGCAGTTTGTTGTTGTTAAGCCCGGGGAAGAACAGGAGCGAGGGTGAGATCCCGGGCAAAAGGAGCAAAAGCCAAAAGGCAAAAAGCGCAAGGGCAAAAAGCCCCGATCCTGGCCTGTCCTCCATTTTTATAATGTTCCAAAACAGGACTAGCCCACAATTCGGACCACTTTTACGTTGTTCACATACATTGGTAAAAAACAGTAATCAACTTACACAATTGGATAATATTACTCAAACAATATAAAGACCACTCCTCAGGCCAGCCCACCTGCAGGTGCTGGGCAGGCCTAAGATAGTCGTTTCTACTTAACCAAAACAATACCCTGTTGTCTGGAAAGCAAGGCCAAGTGAAAAGGAAACATGGCCAGTGTTTACCCTTCACTTACCCTAGGGAGAAATCTTCCCATGGGACTGAAAGATTGTTTTGGTTTTTCGATGCTTCTGGCTTGAATGTGAGGCACTAGAAACTACACAATATAGCAAAAGCTTAGAGAGCCTTTGCTACTCTCCATGACATACTCCACCCCCTGGCTCACATTAAGCCAAGAGTCGGAAAAGCAAAAATGAAATACAACTTATATCTAACTCTTAACATAACTAATACATAAGCATAACTCTAATTTAAACTAACTTAATACTTATGCCCACCCCCCTGAATAAACAAAGCTTTATTGAATATTTACAAAGCAGAAAACCTGGTATATGCAATAGCAGTTCAGAAGTCTGGGAGAATCCATCGTGCACTGATACGATGAGTCTTCCCACTTACATCAGTTGCTTCCCAAGCATACAACCCATTTGGTTTTGTCAGGGTCAGGTAAGTTTACCATTACTGGTTGTCCCACCTGTAATTTGTGTAATGACTGTTGAGAGTGCTGAGATTTATCTGGTGGATGACTAACATTCTCCACTGGATTGTCAGGACAAAATGCCCTTATTTTAGGACTACCGTAATTACCCCATCTGTTGTTCACAATGAAAACTGCATATGGCAATCGTTTATCCCAGTTACCTTTGGATACCATGGCATGTTTCTTAACCAGAGCATTTGTTCTCTCTACAATACCATTAGCTTGAGGATAATAGGGAGTATGGAACACCCATGTAATCCCTTCACCCTTAGCCCAGTCTTGTACAGAAGATGCTGTAAAGTGAGATCCATTATCACTTTGGATGTAATCTGGCATTGGTAAGACACTAAACCACTGCTTCAAGACCTCAATAGTTTGAGCTCCTGTGGCAGCACTAGTTGCTGTAGCCATGACTAATCCTGAAACCACCTCCACCCCCACCAGTATGTATTTCTTCCCGTGTGAGGGCTTTAAAGGACCCACATAGTCAACTTGCCATGTACTCCATAACCTTTTGTCCTCTCTGATATGCTGCGCTGGAGCTAGATTGGGATGATTTGTTTTAAGCCTGATTCTGCACTGTGGACAAGATGAAATGAGTTCCTTACAGGAACTCATAGAAACTGGCCACCCTCTAGACCTACACTCGAAGTAAAGGTCTGCTTTTCCTGAATGACCTCTTTTAATATGAAGCCACTCAGCTAATCTCCACCATTCTCCTTTGTCCTCATCCACTATGTTGATCTTTGCCAAGAAATCAGCTTGATTATTCCAGGTGGTAGCTGGTGTTTGCTTTTTGGAATGCCCTTCTACCCAACCAACCTTGAGGGGTCTGGATCGGCCAATCTCTAATAGCCTTTTCCAGTCTTCGACTCTCCAGACTTCCGCACCTGATACCTTCCACTGATTCGCTTCCCACTGGCAAATCCACTCAGTGGCGCCTTTGAACGTGGAATAAGAATCAGTGTAAATAGTTGTTGCTCCTTTCTCGGCTGCTATTATAAGAGCACGCAACTCCCCTACCTGTGCACTGCCATCACCTTCTTCAGTGATGGTCTGGCCTGTAGCAATCTCCAAGGCAGCGGCTTTGTAGTGCCACTTCGCCCCTACCCTCCGAGAGGATGCATCTGTGAACCACACTCCCGATTTGTCGGAGTCTGCGGTCATCTCAGGGGCTACCTGAATAGGAGAAGGCTTATATGGCTGACTAAGCAGAGCTTTATCAGGATTTATGGGTTGCTGAAGTTTGGATACCTTTGTAGGTCCCTCTTTCAGCGGCATCAGCTGTGAAATTCCCTCTAAGTAGGCATACCACTTTCTAACAGTAGCCTTTTGGGCAATTCCTTCTGGTGGAGGAGTTCCTTTAAGGATCGCTTTTAGCAGAGGAAATGGGCCTTGCACCACAACATCTTGTGCAGTACGAAGTTTTTCTGCTTCCTTAACAGCTCGAGTTAGGGAAAGAAGTCCCTTTTTCCAATCCGAGTACCGAATTTCGGCCTCTTTGAATGCTGTTGAGGAAAACATGAGAGCTCTACTAGGACCATTGGGTCCTCTCTGGAAAATTCCACAGTATGAGGCATTCACGGAAAAACCCCATTCAGCCCTCAGGGCATCTTTTGGGTGTAAGGGCCCCAACTTCTGATATGCCTTTAGTTCATCCTTGAGAAACCTCAGGCTATCAGAATGTTCTGGAGTCCAATCCCAATGCTTGTTCTTCTTAAGCAAATCATACAAAGGACGGGCAATTACTGAGAAACCTGGAATATGTTTCCTCCAGTAACCCAGAGTACCCAACAATTGTTGTAACTCTTTTCTATTTTGGGGTATTTGGCCCTTTTCAATGCTCTGAAGAGTGTCATCTGGTACAGACACTGCACCTGCTATCCACCATGATCCCAGGAATTTTACCTCTTGACTTGGACCTTGACACTTTTCCTTTGGAATGGTCAAACCCTGGCTAGTCAACAGTTCTCGGATGTTCTCAGCCACTGCACCAACTTGCTCCTTGTCATTCCCTCCCACCAAGATATCATCAATGTAATGGTACATCTTAACATCCTTAGGAAGCTGAACAGTGTCAAGCAAAGCTGCAAGTGCATTGTGTGCAATGGTTGCGCTGTGTTTGTACCCTTGTGGAAGACGGTTGAATGTGTACTGAATACCTTGCCAGGTAAAAGCAAACTGCGGTTTGTCCTCTTCTCTCAACGGCACCATGAAGAACATGTCCTTCACTCTGTTGTATTGCATCCTCGATTTGTCTCCTTATCCTAATACCTTCAGCCTTTATGAAGCCAGGCATACCCCTTATCAGGGGTCCAAGCCTCTGTGGCTCTACTGGAGCATCCATGGCATGTGCATATAACCCCTTATGATTCACAGCTTGGATACAGGCAACCACGGTAAATGCTTCATTTAACTCAACAGGGGATCTGATCCAAAACTCTGTAGGATCACCCCTGTCCAAAGCCTCATAAGCACTAGCCCAGTGAAAGATCCTAGCACTCAATGCAAGGTTTCCCTCAGGACCATCCCCAAGAAATACCTCAGGTCCCCAGTTAGTTCTCCCCACCTCTTCACGAGATAAGATAATCCTTTCCGCCCCCCTTTGCACCACGCGATACACATACTCAATTATAGATTCATTAGGCATACGGGAATAAGTTTCCCTAAGATCGTCTATCTGCGTTTCTGTGTACGATTTGATTTTCGTGGTTGTCGTTTTGCCTCCTTTCGGTCCTTGCGAAGTTTCAGATGCAAAGAGAGGATTCACGGAGTAGGTCTTCAATTTGTGGTGCACCTTCTCCACTTCCGTGTCGCTATCAATAGACGTAACTGCAGGCTGCGACGCGGCGTGGTGCTTCACAGGCGTGCCGCTCAGCGCTGGCTGCTCGGGGCGTGGCGGTTGAGAAGATGGCGGTTGTTGTGGAGATGGCTGGGAAGATGGCGGCTGCAGCGGCGCTGCTGATGGTTGAGTTTGAGACGGCATCGGGACCGGCTGGAAAACTGGAACGAACTGAGATTGAGGAGACGGTTGTGCCGGGAAAAGCGGCACTGTAGTTGCTGTCTGCGGCATTGCAAGCAGCTGCCGCGGGACTGGTGGCTGCGGCGGCAACGATTGCGGCTGTGTCTGGGCTATCGGCTCCGTTACTATTAGTAATGGCGCTGCCGGTGGCTGGGGTGCCGGCATCGGCGGAATCACCGGGACTTGAGCCGGCTGCGGCTGAGGCAAAGCGGCGGCTGGCTGGAGCAGCAACAAGGTAGGCTGTCTGGGCACCTCCCGTGGGCACGTTGCCAACCCATACTGTAAAGTCGTCTCTGCCTTGACTTGCGGCTGAGGCAGTAATGGGGCTTGTGATGGCAATAGGGGTGGTTGTGCCGCTGGTTGGGGATTCAGTGGCAAAGGAAGATGCCTTGCCGGCGACATTTTAAAGAAGTCGGGCTCGTGGGAAGGCGTACTGACGCGAGAGACTTTAGGCGGAGAACGCAAGAGTTGTGACTCTTGGGTCTGAGAGGGGGTAGTTACCGGCTCTTTCCGGCGAACCACGGGCTGCTGTGACTTCTCAGGACATATCGGAGTAAAAGTTGGCAAGCCTAGATAACCAGTTGACTCCCGAGTGCGAGTCGAGAGCTGAGGAGTTTCTGTCCAAGACCCGATACGCGATCGCGGCTGCGGTGTGTCCGCGCGGGAACTAACGATCGATTGCATTCGCGGAGTATTTGCCCGCGACATTCGGCTAAGCACTCTGTCTAACTTTTCCTCCACAATTTTTATCCTGTCTTCAGCCACAGCAGGCTCTGCGCGAGAACCCAAGTTTTGCCTGACCGCGTCTTTCAACATCGCCTCTCTCTCTCTCTGCAACGACTTAATTTCTTACTGCGCCTCCATCAACTGCAATTCTTTCCGGGCATTCTCCGCATTCAGCTTTTTGATCTCTGACTTCCAAACATCAACCTCACATTTACAAGCCTCTATATCAACTTGAGACCTGAACACTCCAACACCCAGATCAAAAAAACTTTCTTTGTCAACTCCCTTGACATCTCCAAAAGTTTTGAAGAGAGACACGATTATATTAGCTGACCTAACATTAATCTGCTCTATAGGTTCATTCGCCGTTGACTTCATAGCTTTCCTTAAATTTACTGATTCAAACGCCGAAGAAAATCTAGCATACAGAGCGTCTGCGATATCTGGCGATCTGGCATCTCCTGCTGCGGGAGAACTCCTTCCGAACTGGGCCATTTTTAAACTCGGCTGTTACTTCAGTTCCTCGAACCCACTTCTGGCACCAATTCTGTCGTGGAACGCAGTTTCGCAGCAGAATTTATGGGGGAAATACGCGAGGCGTTGACTATTTTATCTGTGATTTATTGCAAAGAATGCGAATTCCCTCTTCCCGAAACTACACCACCACTGTGAATTCTTTTTGATTGAGGTCAAAGTAACATTTCCGAAAATGGCAAATTAAAGAGTCTATGATGTTTAAAGAGAGTTCTTTGAGTCTCTGGTTCGAGTTAATAGTTCGTCAGCTACTCACAGTCTGTAGCTTGGTAGGGAGTCCCTTTCTCCCGATGAGGGTCCAGGCATGCAGGCTTTAGCCTCTGCGACTCGGTGTCCGCCCGAGGCGAGGCTAGATCGGCGAGCAGTTTGTTGTTGTTAAGCCCGGGGAAGAACAGGAGCGAGGGTGAGATCCCGGGCAAAAGGAGCAAAAGCCAAAAGGCAAAAAGCGCAAGGGCAAAAAGCCCCGATCCTGGCCAGTCCTCCATTTTTATAATGTTCCAAAACAGGACTAGCCCACAATTCGGACCACTTTTACGTTGTTCACATACATTGGTAAAAAACAGTAATCAACTTACACAATTGGATAATATTACTCAAACAATATAAAGACCACTCCTCAGGCCAGCCCGCCTGCAGGTGCTGGGCAGGCCTAAGATAGTCGTTTCTACTTAACCAAAACAATACCCTGTTGTCTGGAAAGCAAGGCCAAGTGAAAAGGAAACATGGCCAGTGTTTACCCTTCACTTACCCTAGGGAGAAATCTTCCCATGGGACTGAAAGATTGTTTTGGTTTTTCGATGCTTCTGGCTTGAATGTGAGACACTAGAAATTACACAATATAGCAAAAGCTTAGAGAGCCTTTGCTACTCTCCATGACACGCAGCTGGAAAGCTGCAGAATGGTGCAGGGGATTCCAGGCTAGGCCATTCCTGACTGGGCCTATAAGTAGAAGGAGTGCTTTTTGTAAACCGAATTTCTATGTTTCTTCAATGGGGCAAGGATGTAAACGTGTTTCTGCTTCAAAGGAAAGCAGCTAGGAGAAAGTTTCTTTTGCCAGTGTGTGACGCAGCTGGAAAACTGCAGAATGGTGCAGGGGATTCCAGGCTAGGCCATTCCTGACTGGGCCTATAAGTAGAAGGAGTGCTTTTTGTAAACCGAATTTATATGGTTCTTAAATGGGACTAGGATGTAAACGTGTTTCTGCTTCAAAGGAAAGCAGCTGGGAGAAAGTTTCCTTTGCCAGTGTGTGAGTGAGCTGGAAAGCTGCAGAATGGTGCAGGGGATTCCAGGCTAGGCCATTCCTGGCTAGGTCTATAAGCAGAAGGAGTGCTTTTTCTAACCGGCATTTCAATGGATCTTCAATGGGGCTAGGATGTAAACGTGTTTCTGCTTCAAAGGAAAGCAGCTAGGAGAAAGTTTCTTTTGCCAGTGTGTGAGGGAGCTGGAAAGCTGCAGCATGGTGCAGGGGATTCCAGGCTAGGCCATTCCTGGCTGGGTCTATAAGCAGAAGGAGTGCTTTTTCTAAACGGCATTTCTAAGGTTCTTCAATGGGGCTAGGATGTAAACGTGTTTCTGCTTCAGGGGAAAGCAGCTAGGAGAAAGATTCTTTTCCCATTGTGTGAGGGAGCTGGAAAGCTGCAGAATGGTGCAGGGGATTCCAGGCTAGGCCATTCCTGGCTGGGTCTATAAGCAGAAGGAGTGCTTTTTGTAAACCGAATTTCTATGGTTCTTCAATGGGGCTAGGATGTAAACGTGTTTCTGCTTCAAAGGAAAGCAGCTAGGAGAAAGTTTCTTTTGCCAGTGTGTGAGGGAGCTGGAAAGCTGCAGAATGGTGCAGGGGATTCCAGGCTAGGCCATTCCTGGCTGGGTCTATAAGCAGAAGGATAGCTTTTTCTAACCGGCCTTTCTATGTTTCTTCAATGGGGCTAGGATGTAAACGTGTTTCTGCTTCAAAGGAAAGCAGCTAGGAGAAAGTTTCTTTTGCCAGTGTGTGACACAGCTGGAAAGCTGCAGAATGGTGCAGGGGATTCCAGGCTAGGCCATTCCTGACTGGGTCTATAAGGAGAAGGAGTGCTTTTTCTAAACCGAATTTCTATGTTTCTTCAATGGGGCTAGGATGTAAACGTGTTTCTGCTTCAAAGGAAAGCAGCTAGGAGAAAGTTTCTTTTGCCAGTGTGTGACGCAGCTGGAAAGCTGCAGAATGGTGCAGGGGATTCCAGGCTAGGCCATTCCTGACAGGGTCTATAAGCAGAAGGAATGCTTTTTCTAACCGGCATTTCCATGTTTCTTCAATGGGGCTAGGATGTAAACGTGTTTCTGCTTCAAAGGAAAGCAGCTAGGAGAAAGTTTCTCTTGCCAGTGTGTGACGCAGCTGCAAAGCTGCAGAATGGTGCAGGGGATTCGAGGCTAGGCCATTGCTGACTGGGTCTATAAGCAGAAGGAATGCGTTTTCTAACCGGCATTTCTATGTTTCTTCAATGGGGCTAGGATGTAAACGTGTTTCTGCTTCAAAGCAAAGCAGCTAGGAGAAAGTTTCTTTTGCCAGTGCGTGACGCAGCTGGAAAGCTGCAGAATGGTGCAGGGGATTCCAGGCTACGCCATTCCTGGCTGGGTCTATAAGCAGAAGGAGTGCTTTTTCTAACCGGCATTTCTATGTTTCTTCAATGGGGCTAGGATGTAAACGTGTTTCTGCTTCAAAGCAAAGCAGCTAGGAGAAAGTTTCTTTTGCCAGTGTGTGAGGGAGCTGGAAAGCTGTAGAATGGTTCAGGGGATTCCAGGCTAGGCCATTCCTGTCTGGGTCTATAAGCAGAAGGAGTGCTTTTTCTAAATGGCATTTCTAAGGTTCTTCAATGGGGCTAGGATGTAAACGTGTTTCTGCTTCAGGGGAAAGCAGCTAGGAGAAAGTTTCTTTTGCCAGTGTGTGAGGGAGCTGGAAAGCTGCAGAATGGTGCAGGGGATTCCAGGCTAGGCCATTCCTGGCTGGGTCTATAAGCAGAAGGAGTGCTTTTTCTAAGCGGCATTTCTATGGTTCTTCAATGGGGCTAGGATGTAAACGTGTTTCTGCTTCAAAGGAAAGCAGCTAGGAGAAAGTTTCTTTTGCCAGTTTGTGAGGGAGCTGGAAAGCTGCAAGAATGTTGCAGATGATTCCAGGATAGGCCATTCCTGACTGGGTCTATAAGCAGAAGGAGTGCTTTTTGTAAAGCGAATTTCTATGTTTCTTCAATGGGGCTAGGATGTAAACGTGTTTCTGCTTCAAAGGAAAGCAGCTAGGAGAAAGTTTCTTTTGCCAGTGTGTGAGGGAGCTGGAAAGCTGCAGAATGGTGCAGGGGATTCCAGGCTAGGCCATTCCGGACTGGGTCTATAAGCAGAAGGAGTGCTTTTTCTAACCGGCATTTCTATGTTTCTTCAATGGAGCTAGGATGTAAACGTGTTTCTGCTTCAAAGGAAAGCAGCTAGGAGAAAGTTTCTTTTGCCACTGTGTGACGCAGCTGGAAAGCTGCAGAATGGTGCAGGGGATTCCAGGCTAGGCCATTCCTGGCTGGGTCTATAAGCAGAAGGAGTGCTTTTTCTAACCGGCATTTCTATGTTTCTTCAATGGGGCTAGGATGTAAACGTGTTTCTGCTTCAAAGGAAAGCAGCTAGGAGAAAGTTTCTTTTGCCAGTGTGTGAGGGAGCTGGAAAGCTGCAGAATGGTGCAGGGGATTCCAGGCTAGGCCATTCCTGGCTGGGTCTATAAGCAGAAGGAGTGCTTTTTCTAACCGGCATTTCTGTGGTTCTTCAATGGGGCTAGGATGTAAACGTGTTTCTGCTTCAAAGGAAAGCAGCTAGGAGAAAGTTTCTTTTGCCAGTGTGTGAGGGAGCTGGAAAGCTGCAGAATGGTGCTGGGGATTCCAGGCTAGGCCATTCCTGACTGGGTCTATAAGCAGAAGGAGTGCTTTTTCTAACCGGCATTTCTATGATTCTTCAATTGGGCTAGTATGTAAACGTGTTTCTGCTTCAAAGGAAAGCAGCTTGGAGAAAGTTTCTTTTGCCTGTGTGTGAGGGAGCTGGAAAGCTGCAGAATGGTGCAGGGGATTCCAGGCTAGGCCATTCCTGACTGGGCCTCTAAGCAGAAGGAGTGCTTTTTCTATCCGGCATTTCTATGTTTCTTCAATGGGGCTAGGATGTAAACGTGTTTCTGCTTCAAAGGAAAGCAGCTAGGAGAAAGTTTCTTTTGCCAGTGTGTGAGGGAGCTGGAAAGCTGCAGAATGGTGCAGGGGATTCCAGGCTAGGCCATTCCTGGCTGGGTCTATAAGCAGAAGGAGTGCTTTTTCTAACCGGCATTTCTATGTTTCTTCAATGGGGCTAGGATGTAAACGTGTTTCTGCTTCAAAGGAAAGCAGGTAGGAGAAAGTTTCTTTTGCCAGTGTGTGAGGGAGCTGGAAAGCTGCAGAATGGTGCAGGGGATTCCAGGCTAGGCCATTCCTGGCTGGGTCTATAAGCAGAAGGAGTGCTTTTTCTAACCGGAATTTCTATGGTTCTTCAATGGGGCTAGGATGTAAACGTGTTTCTGCTTCAAGGGAAAGCAGCTAGGAGAAAGTTTCTTTTGCCAGTGTGTGAGGGAGCTGGAAAGCTGCAGAATGGTGCAGGGGATTCCAGGCTAGGCCATTCCTGGCTGGGTCTATAAGCAGAAGGAGTGCTTTTTGTAAACCGAATTTCTATGGTTCTTCAATGGGGCTAGGATGTAAACGTGTTTCTGCTTCAGGGGAAAGCAGCTAGGAGAAAGTTTCTTTTGCCATTGTGTGAGGGAGCTGGAAGCTGCAGAATGGTGCAGGGGATTCCAGGCTAGGCCATTCCTGGCTGGGTCTATAAGCAGAAGGAGTGCTTTTTGTAAACCGAATTTCTGTGGTTCTTCAATGGGGCTAGGATGTAAACGTCTTTCTGCTTCAAAGGAAAGCAGCTAGGAGAAAGTTTCTTTGCCAGTGTGTGAGGGAGCTGGAAAGCTGCAGAATGGTGCAGGGGATTCCAGGCTAGGCCATTCCTGACTGGGTCTATAAGCAGAAGGAATGCTTTTTCTAACCGGCATTTCTATGTTTCTCTATGGGGCTAGGATGTAAACGTGTTTCTGCTTCAAACGAAAGCAGCTAGGAGAAAGTTTCTTTTGCCAGTGTGTGACGCAGCTGGAAAGCTGCAGAATGGTGCAGGGGATTCCAGGCTAGGCCATTCCTGACTGGGTCTATAAGCAGAAGGAATGCTTTTTCTAACCGGCATTTCTATGTTTCTCAATGGGGCTAGGATGTAAACGTGTTTCTGCTTCAAAGGAAAGCAGCTAGGAGAAAGTTTCTTTTGCCAGTGTGTGAGGGAGCTGGAAAGCTGCAGAATGGTGCAGGGGATTCCAGGCTAGGCCATTCCTGGCTGGGTCTATAAGCAGAAGGACTGCTTTTTCTAACCGAATTTCTATGGTTCTTCAATGGGGCTAGGATGTAAACGTGTTTCTGCTTCAAAGGAAAGCAGCTAGGAGAAAGTTTCTTTTGCCAGTGTGTGAGGGAGCTGGAAAGCTGCAGAATGGTGCAGGGGATTCCAGGCTAGGCCATTCCTGACTGGGTCTATAAGCAGAAGGAGTGCTTTTTCTAACCGGCATTTCTATGATTCTTCAATGGGGCTAGGATGTAAACGTGTTTCTGCTTCAAAGGAAAGCAGCTAGGAGAAAGTTTCTTTTGCCAGTGTGTGAGGGAAGCTGGAAAGCTGCAGAATGGTGCAGGGGATTCCAGGCTAGGCCATTCCTGGCTGGGTCTATAAGCAGAAGGAGTGCTTTTTCTAACCGGAATTTCTATGGTTCTTCAATGGGGCTAGGATGTAAACGTGTTTCTGCTTCAAAGGAAAGCAGCTAGGAGAAAGTTTCTTTTGCCAGTGTGTGATGCAGCTGGAAAGCTGCAGAATGGTGTAGGGGATTCCAGGCTAGGCCATTCCTGGCTGGGTCTATAAGCAGAAGGAGTGCTTTTTCTAACCGGCATTTCTATGTTCTTCAATGGGGCTAGGATGTAAACGTGTTTCTGCTTCAAAGGAAAGCAGCTAGGAGAAAGTTTCTTTTGCCAGTGTGTGACGCAGCTGGAAAGCTGCAGAATGGTGAAGGGGATTCCAGGCTAGGCCATTCCTGACTGGGCATATAAGCAGAAGGATTGCTTTTTGTAAACCGAATTTATATGGTTCTTCAATGGGGCTAGGATGTAAACGTGTTTCTGCTTCAAAGGAAAGCAGCTAGGAGAAAGTTTCTTTTGCCAGTGTGTGAGGGAGCTGGAAAGCTGCAGAATGGTGCAGGGGATTCCAGGCTAGGCCATTCCTGGCTGGGTCTATAAGCAGAAGGAGTGCTTTTTCTAAACCGAATTTCTATGGTTCTTCAATGGGGCTAGGATGTAAACGTGTTTCTGCTTCAAAGGAAAGCAGCTAGGAGAAAGTTTCTTTTGCCAGTGTGTGAGGCAGCTGGAAAGCTGCAGAATGGTGCAGGGGATTCCAGGCTAGGCCATTCCTGGCTGGGTCTATAAGCAGAAGGAGTGCTTTTTCTAACCGGCATTTCTATGGTTCTTCAATGGGGCTAGGATGTAAACGTGTTTCTGCTTCAAAGGAAAGCAGCTAGGAGAAAGTTTCTTTTGCCAGTGTGTGACGCAGCTGGAAAGCTGCAGAATGGTGCAGGGGATTCCAGGCTAGGCCATTCCTGACTGGGTCTATAAGCAGAAGGAATGCTTTTTCTAACCGGCATTTCTATGTTTCTCAATGGGGCTAGGATGTAAACGTGTTTCTGCTTCAAAGGAAAGCAGCTAGGAGAAAGTTTCTTTTGCCAGTGTGTGACGCAGCTGGAAAGCTGCAGAATGGTGCAGGGGATTCCAGGCTAGGCCATTCCTGGCTGGGTCTATAAGCAGAAGGACTGCTTTTTGTAAACCGAATTTCTATGGTTCTTCAATGGGGCTAGGATGTAAACGTGTTTCTGCTTCAAAGGAAAGCAGCTAGGAGAAAGTTTCTTTTGCCAGTGTGTGACGCAGCTGGAAAGCTGCAGAATGGTGCAGGGGATTCCAGGCTAGGCCATTCCTGACTGGGTCTATAAGCAGAAGGAATGCTTTTTCTAACCGGCATTTCTATGTTTCTTCAATGGGGCTAGGATGTAAACGTGTTTCTGCTTCAAAGGAAAGCAGCTAGGAGAAAGTTTCTTTTGCCAGTGTGTGAGGGAGCTGGAAAGCTGCAGAATGGTGCAGGGGATTCCAGGCTAGGCCATTCCTGGCTGGGTCTATAAGCAGAAGGAGTGCTTTTTCTAACCGGCATTTCTATGGTTCTTCAATGGGGCTAGGATGTAAACGTGTTTCTGCTTCAAAGGAAAGCAGCTAGGAGAAAGTTTCTTTTGCCAGTGTGTGAGGGAGCTGGAAAGCTGCAGAATGGTGCAGGGGATTCCAGGCTAGGCCATTCCTGGCTGGGTCTATAAGCAGAAGGAGTGCTTTTTCTAACCGGCAT
This sequence comes from Pogoniulus pusillus, assembly GCF_015220805.1. NCBI lineage: Eukaryota > Metazoa > Chordata > Aves > Piciformes > Lybiidae > Pogoniulus > Pogoniulus pusillus. The sequence continues at coordinate 61,663 of NW_026974551.1, read as the reverse complement.
TTCTATGGTTCTTCAATGGGGCTAGGATGTAAACGTGTTTCTGCTTCAAAGGAAAGCAGCTAGGAGAAAGTTTCTTTTCCCACTGTGTGAGGGAGCTGGAAAGCTGCAGAATGGTGCAGGGGATTCCAGGCTAGGCCATTCCTGGCTGGGTCTATAAGCAGAAGGAGTGCTTTTTCTAACCGGCATTTCTATGGTTCTTCAATGGGGCTAGGATGTAAACGTGTTTCTGCTTCAAAGGAAAGCAGCTAGGAGAAAGTTTCTTTTGCCAGTGTGTGACGCAGCTGGAAAGCTGCAGAATGGTGCAGGGGATTCCAGGCTAGGCCATTCCTGGCTGGGTCTATAAGCAGAAGGAATGCTTTTTCTAACCGGCATTTCTATGATTCTTCAATGGGGCTTGGACGTAAACGTGTTTCTGCTTCAAATGAAAGCAGCTAGGAGAAAGTTTCTTTTGCCAGTGTGTGACGCAGCTGGAAAGCTGCAGAATGGTGTAGGGGATTACAGGCTAGGCCATTCCTGGCTGGGTCTATAAGCAGAAGGAGTGATTTATCTAACTGGCATTTCTATGATTCTTCAAAGGGTCTAGGATGTAAACGTGTTTCTGCTTCCAAGGAAAGCAGCTAGGAGAAAGTTTCTTTTGCCTGTGTGTGAGGGAGCTGGAAAGCTGCGGAATGGTGTAGGGGATTCCAGGCTAGGCCATTCCTGACTGGGCCTCTAAGCAGAAGGATTGCTTTTTCTAACCGGCATTTGTATGTTTCTCAATGGGGCTAGGATGTAAACGTGTTTCTGCTTCAAAGGAAAGCAGGTAGGAGAACGTTTCTTATGCCAGTGTGTGAGGGAACTGGAAAGCTGCAGAATGGTGCAGGGGATTCCAGGCAAGGCCATTCCTGGCTGGGTCTATAAGCAGAAGGAGTGCTTTTTCTAACCGGAATTTCTATGGTTCTTCAATGGGGCTAGGATGTAAACGTGTTTCTGCTTCAAAGGAAAGCAGCTAGGAGAAAGTTTCTTTTGCCAGTGTGTGAGGGAGCTGGAAAGCTGCAGAATGGTGCAGGGGATTCCAGGCTACGCCATTCCTGGCTGGGTCTATAAGCAGAAGGAGTGCTTTTTCTAACCGGCATTTCTGTGGTTCTTCAATGGGGCTAGGATGTAAACGTGTTTCTGCTTCAAAGGAAAGCAGCTAGGAGAAAGTTTCTTTTGCCAGTGTGTGAGGGAGCTGGAAAGCTGCAGAATGGTGTGGGGGATTCCAGGCTAGGCCATTCCTGACTGGGTCTATAAGCAGAAGGAGTGCTTTTTCTAACTGGCATTTCTATGATTCTTCAATGGGGCTAGAATGTAAACGTGTTTCTGCTTCAAAGGAAAGCAGCTTGGAGAAAGTTTCTTTTTGCCTGTGTGTGAGGGAGCTGGAAAGCTGCAGAATGGTGCAGGGGATTCCAGGCTAGGCCATTCCTGACTGGGCCTCTAAGCAGAAGGAGTGCTTTTTCTATCTGGCATTTCTATGTTTCTTCAATGGGGCTAGGATGTAAACGTGTTTCTGCTTCAAAGGAAAGCAGCTTGGAGAAAGTTTCTTTTCCCACTGTGTGAGGGAGCTGGAAAGCTGCAGAATGGTGCAGGGGATTCCAGGCTAGGCCATTCCTGGCTGGGTCTATAAGCAGAAGGAGTGCTTTTTCTAACCGGCATTTCTACGTTTCCTCAATGGGGCTAGGATGTAAACGTGTTTTAGCTTCAAAGGAAAGCAGGTAGGAGAAAGTTTCTTTTGCCAGTGTGTGAGGGAGCTGGAAAGCTGCAGAATGGTGCAGGGGATTCCAGGCTAGGCCATTCCTGGCTGGGTTTATAAACAGAAGGAGTGCTTTTTGTAAACCGAATTTCTATGGTTCTTCAATGGTGCTAGGATGTAAACGTGTTTCTGCTTCAGGGGAAAGCAGCTAGGAGAAAGTTTCTTTTGCCATTGTGTGAGGGAGCTGGAAAGCTGCAGAACGGTGCAGGGGATTCCAGGCTAGGCCATTCCTGGCTGGGTCTATAAGCAGAAGGAGTGCTTTTTGTAAACCGAATTTCTGTGGTTCTTCAATGGGGCTAGGATGTAAACGTGTTTCTGCTTCAGGGGAAAGCAGCTAGGAGAAAGTTTCTTTTGCCATTGTGTGAGGGAGCTGGAAGCTGCAGAATGGTGCAGGGGATTCCAGGCTAGGCCATTCCTGGCTGGGTCTATAAGCAGAAGGAGTGCTTTTTGTAAACCGAATTTCTGTGGTTCTTCAATGGGGCTAGGATGTAAACGTGTTTCTGCTTCAAAGGAAAGCAGCTAGGAGAAAGTTTCCTTTCCCAGTGTGTGAGGGAGCTGGAAAGCTGCAGAATGGTGCAGGGGATTCCAGGCTAGGCCATTCCTGACTGGGTCTATAAGCAGAAGGAATGCTTTTTCTAACCGGCATTTCTATGTTTCTCTATGGGGCTAGGATGTAAACGTGTTTCTGCTTCAAAGGAAAGCAGCTAGGAGAAAGTTTCTTTTGCCAGTGTGTGACGCAGCTGGAAAGCTGCAGAATGGTGCAGGGGATTCCAGGCTAGGCCATTCCTGACTGGGTCTATAAGCAGAAGGAATGCTTTTTCTAACCGGCATTTCTATGTTTCTCAATGGGGCTAGGATGTAAACGTGTTTCTGCTTCAAAGGAAAGCAGGTAGGAGAAAGTTTCTTTTGCCAGTGTGTGAGGGAGCTGGAAAGCTGCAGAATGGTGCAGGGGATTACAGGCTAGGCCATTCCTGGCTGGGCATATAAGCAGAAGGACTGCTTTTTGTAAACCGAATTTATATGGTTCTTCAATGGGGCTAGGATGTAAACGTGTTTCTGCTTCAAAGGAAAGCAGGTAGGAGAAAGTTTCTTTTGCCAGTGTGTGAGGGAGCTGGAAAGCTGCAGAATGGTGTAGGGGATTCCAGGCTAGGCCATTTCTGACTGGGTCTATAAGCAGAAGGAGTGCTTTTTCTAACCGGCATTTCTATGATTCTTCGATGGGGCTAGGATGTAAACGTGTTTCTGCTTCTAAGGAACGCAGCTAGGAGAAAGTTTCTTTTGCCAGTGTGTGAGGGAACTGGAAAGCTGCAGAATGGTGCAGGGGATTCCAGGCTAGGCCATTCCTGGCTGGGTCTATAAGCAGAAGGAGTGCTTTTTGTAAGAGGAATTTCTGTGGTTCTTCAATGGGGCTAGGATGTAAACGTGTTTCTGCTTCAAAGGAAAGCAGCTAGGAGAAAGTTTCTTTTGCCAGTGTGTGATGCAGCTGGAAAGCTGCAGAATGGTGTAGGGGATTCCAGGCTAGGCCATTCATGGCTGGGTCTATAAGCAGAAGGAATGCTTTTTCTAACCGGCATTTCTATGGTTCTTCAATGGGGCTAGGATGTAAACGTGTTTCTGCTTCAAAGGAAAGCAGCTAGGAGAAAGTTCCTTTTGCCAGTGTGTGACGCAGCTGGAAAGCTGCAGAATGGTGAAGGGGATTCCAGGCTAGGCCATTCCTGACTGGGCATATAAGCAGAAGGATTGCTTTTTGTAAAACGAATTTATATGGTTCTTCAATGGGGCTAGGATGTAAACGTGTTTCTGCTTCAAAGGAAAGAGCTAGGAGAAAGTTTCTTTTGCCAGTGTGTGACACAGCTGGAAAGCTGCAGAATGGTGCAGGGGATTCCAGGCTAGGCCATTCCTGGCTGGGTCTATAAGCAGAAGGAGTGCTTTTTGTAAACCGAATTTCTATGGTTCTTCAATGGGGCTAGGATGTAAACGTGTTTCTGCTTCAAAGGAAAGCAGCTAGGAGAAAATTTCTTTTGCCAGTGTGTGACACAGCTGGAAAGCTGCAGAATGGTGCAGGGGATTCCAGGCTAGGCCATTCCTGGCTGGGTCTATAAGCAGAAGGAGTGCTTTTTCTAACCGGCATTTCTACGGTTCTTCAATGGGGCTAGGATGTAAACGTGTTTCTGCTTCAAAGGAAAGCAGCTAGGAGAAAGTTTCTTTTGCCAGTGTGTGACGCAGCTGGAAAGCTGCAGAATGGTGCAGGGGATTCCAGGCTAGGCCATTCCTGACTGGGTCTATACGCAGAAGGAATGCTTTTTCTAACCGGCATTTCTATGTTTCTCAATGGGGCTAGGATGTAAACGTGTTTCTGCTTCAAAGGAAAGCAGCTAGGAGAAAGTTTCTTTTGCCAGTGTGTGAGGGAGCTGGAAAGGTGCAGAATGGTGCAGGGGATTCCAGGCTAGTCCATTCCTGGCTGGGTCTATAAGCAGAAGGAGTGCTTTTTCTAACCGGCATTTCTATGGTTCTTCAATGGGGCTAGGATGTAAACGTGTTTCTGCTTCAAAGGAAAGCAGCTAGGAGAAAGTTTCTTTTGCCAGTGTGTGACGCAGTGTCGTGGAACGCAGTTTCGCGGCAGAATTTATGGGGGAAATACGCGAGGTTTTGACTATTTTATCTGTGATTTATTGCAAAGAATGCGAATTCCCTCTTCCCGAAACTACACCACCACTGTGAATTCTTTTTGATTGAGGTCAAAGTAACATTTCCGAAAATGGCAAATTAAAGAGTCTATGATGTTTAAAGAGAGTTCTTTGAGTCTCTGGTTCGAGTTAATAGTTCGTCAGCTACTCACAGTCTGTAGCTTGGTAGGGAGTCCCTTTCTCCCGATGAGGGTCCAGGCATGCAGGCTTTAGCCTCTGCGACTCGGTGTCCGCCTGAGGCGAGGCTAGATCGGCGAGCAGTTTGTTGTTGTTAAGCCCGGGGAAGAACAGGAGCGAGGGTGAGATCCCGGGCAAAAGGAGCAAAAGCCAAAAGGCAAAAAGCGCAAGGGCAAAAAGCCCCGATCCTGGCCTGTCCTCCATTTTTATAATGTTCCAAAACAGGACTAGCCCACAATTCGGACCACTTTTACGTTGTTCACATACATTGGTAAAAAACAGTAATCAACTTACACAATTGGATAATATTACTCAAACAATATAAAGACCACTCCTCAGGCCAGCCCACCTGCAGGTGCTGGGCAGGCCTAAGATAGTCGTTTCTACTTAACCAAAACAATACCCTGTTGTCTGGAAAGCAAGGCCAAGTGAAAAGGAAACATGGCCAGTGTTTACCCTTCACTTACCCTAGGGAGAAATCTTCCCATGGGACTGAAAGATTGTTTTGGTTTTTCGATGCTTCTGGCTTGAATGTGAGGCACTAGAAACTACACAATATAGCAAAAGCTTAGAGAGCCTTTGCTACTCTCCATGACATACTCCACCCCCTGGCTCACATTAAGCCAAGAGTCGGAAAAGCAAAAATGAAATACAACTTATATCTAACTCTTAACATAACTAATACATAAGCATAACTCTAATTTAAACTAACTTAATACTTATGCCCACCCCCCTGAATAAACAAAGCTTTATTGAATATTTACAAAGCAGAAAACCTGGTATATGCAATAGCAGTTCAGAAGTCTGGGAGAATCCATCGTGCACTGATACGATGAGTCTTCCCACTTACATCAGTTGCTTCCCAAGCATACAACCCATTTGGTTTTGTCAGGGTCAGGTAAGTTTACCATTACTGGTTGTCCCACCTGTAATTTGTGTAATGACTGTTGAGAGTGCTGAGATTTATCTGGTGGATGACTAACATTCTCCACTGGATTGTCAGGACAAAATGCCCTTATTTTAGGACTACCGTAATTACCCCATCTGTTGTTCACAATGAAAACTGCATATGGCAATCGTTTATCCCAGTTACCTTTGGATACCATGGCATGTTTCTTAACCAGAGCATTTGTTCTCTCTACAATACCATTAGCTTGAGGATAATAGGGAGTATGGAACACCCATGTAATCCCTTCACCCTTAGCCCAGTCTTGTACAGAAGATGCTGTAAAGTGAGATCCATTATCACTTTGGATGTAATCTGGCATTGGTAAGACACTAAACCACTGCTTCAAGACCTCAATAGTTTGAGCTCCTGTGGCAGCACTAGTTGCTGTAGCCATGACTAATCCTGAAACCACCTCCACCCCCACCAGTATGTATTTCTTCCCGTGTGAGGGCTTTAAAGGACCCACATAGTCAACTTGCCATGTACTCCATAACCTTTTGTCCTCTCTGATATGCTGCGCTGGAGCTAGATTGGGATGATTTGTTTTAAGCCTGATTCTGCACTGTGGACAAGATGAAATGAGTTCCTTACAGGAACTCATAGAAACTGGCCACCCTCTAGACCTACACTCGAAGTAAAGGTCTGCTTTTCCTGAATGACCTCTTTTAATATGAAGCCACTCAGCTAATCTCCACCATTCTCCTTTGTCCTCATCCACTATGTTGATCTTTGCCAAGAAATCAGCTTGATTATTCCAGGTGGTAGCTGGTGTTTGCTTTTTGGAATGCCCTTCTACCCAACCAACCTTGAGGGGTCTGGATCGGCCAATCTCTAATAGCCTTTTCCAGTCTTCGACTCTCCAGACTTCCGCACCTGATACCTTCCACTGATTCGCTTCCCACTGGCAAATCCACTCAGTGGCGCCTTTGAACGTGGAATAAGAATCAGTGTAAATAGTTGTTGCTCCTTTCTCGGCTGCTATTATAAGAGCACGCAACTCCCCTACCTGTGCACTGCCATCACCTTCTTCAGTGATGGTCTGGCCTGTAGCAATCTCCAAGGCAGCGGCTTTGTAGTGCCACTTCGCCCCTACCCTCCGAGAGGATGCATCTGTGAACCACACTCCCGATTTGTCGGAGTCTGCGGTCATCTCAGGGGCTACCTGAATAGGAGAAGGCTTATATGGCTGACTAAGCAGAGCTTTATCAGGATTTATGGGTTGCTGAAGTTTGGATACCTTTGTAGGTCCCTCTTTCAGCGGCATCAGCTGTGAAATTCCCTCTAAGTAGGCATACCACTTTCTAACAGTAGCCTTTTGGGCAATTCCTTCTGGTGGAGGAGTTCCTTTAAGGATCGCTTTTAGCAGAGGAAATGGGCCTTGCACCACAACATCTTGTGCAGTACGAAGTTTTTCTGCTTCCTTAACAGCTCGAGTTAGGGAAAGAAGTCCCTTTTTCCAATCCGAGTACCGAATTTCGGCCTCTTTGAATGCTGTTGAGGAAAACATGAGAGCTCTACTAGGACCATTGGGTCCTCTCTGGAAAATTCCACAGTATGAGGCATTCACGGAAAAACCCCATTCAGCCCTCAGGGCATCTTTTGGGTGTAAGGGCCCCAACTTCTGATATGCCTTTAGTTCATCCTTGAGAAACCTCAGGCTATCAGAATGTTCTGGAGTCCAATCCCAATGCTTGTTCTTCTTAAGCAAATCATACAAAGGACGGGCAATTACTGAGAAACCTGGAATATGTTTCCTCCAGTAACCCAGAGTACCCAACAATTGTTGTAACTCTTTTCTATTTTGGGGTATTTGGCCCTTTTCAATGCTCTGAAGAGTGTCATCTGGTACAGACACTGCACCTGCTATCCACCATGATCCCAGGAATTTTACCTCTTGACTTGGACCTTGACACTTTTCCTTTGGAATGGTCAAACCCTGGCTAGTCAACAGTTCTCGGATGTTCTCAGCCACTGCACCAACTTGCTCCTTGTCATTCCCTCCCACCAAGATATCATCAATGTAATGGTACATCTTAACATCCTTAGGAAGCTGAACAGTGTCAAGCAAAGCTGCAAGTGCATTGTGTGCAATGGTTGCGCTGTGTTTGTACCCTTGTGGAAGACGGTTGAATGTGTACTGAATACCTTGCCAGGTAAAAGCAAACTGCGGTTTGTCCTCTTCTCTCAACGGCACCATGAAGAACATGTCCTTCACTCTGTTGTATTGCATCCTCGATTTGTCTCCTTATCCTAATACCTTCAGCCTTTATGAAGCCAGGCATACCCCTTATCAGGGGTCCAAGCCTCTGTGGCTCTACTGGAGCATCCATGGCATGTGCATATAACCCCTTATGATTCACAGCTTGGATACAGGCAACCACGGTAAATGCTTCATTTAACTCAACAGGGGATCTGATCCAAAACTCTGTAGGATCACCCCTGTCCAAAGCCTCATAAGCACTAGCCCAGTGAAAGATCCTAGCACTCAATGCAAGGTTTCCCTCAGGACCATCCCCAAGAAATACCTCAGGTCCCCAGTTAGTTCTCCCCACCTCTTCACGAGATAAGATAATCCTTTCCGCCCCCCTTTGCACCACGCGATACACATACTCAATTATAGATTCATTAGGCATACGGGAATAAGTTTCCCTAAGATCGTCTATCTGCGTTTCTGTGTACGATTTGATTTTCGTGGTTGTCGTTTTGCCTCCTTTCGGTCCTTGCGAAGTTTCAGATGCAAAGAGAGGATTCACGGAGTAGGTCTTCAATTTGTGGTGCACCTTCTCCACTTCCGTGTCGCTATCAATAGACGTAACTGCAGGCTGCGACGCGGCGTGGTGCTTCACAGGCGTGCCGCTCAGCGCTGGCTGCTCGGGGCGTGGCGGTTGAGAAGATGGCGGTTGTTGTGGAGATGGCTGGGAAGATGGCGGCTGCAGCGGCGCTGCTGATGGTTGAGTTTGAGACGGCATCGGGACCGGCTGGAAAACTGGAACGAACTGAGATTGAGGAGACGGTTGTGCCGGGAAAAGCGGCACTGTAGTTGCTGTCTGCGGCATTGCAAGCAGCTGCCGCGGGACTGGTGGCTGCGGCGGCAACGATTGCGGCTGTGTCTGGGCTATCGGCTCCGTTACTATTAGTAATGGCGCTGCCGGTGGCTGGGGTGCCGGCATCGGCGGAATCACCGGGACTTGAGCCGGCTGCGGCTGAGGCAAAGCGGCGGCTGGCTGGAGCAGCAACAAGGTAGGCTGTCTGGGCACCTCCCGTGGGCACGTTGCCAACCCATACTGTAAAGTCGTCTCTGCCTTGACTTGCGGCTGAGGCAGTAATGGGGCTTGTGATGGCAATAGGGGTGGTTGTGCCGCTGGTTGGGGATTCAGTGGCAAAGGAAGATGCCTTGCCGGCGACATTTTAAAGAAGTCGGGCTCGTGGGAAGGCGTACTGACGCGAGAGACTTTAGGCGGAGAACGCAAGAGTTGTGACTCTTGGGTCTGAGAGGGGGTAGTTACCGGCTCTTTCCGGCGAACCACGGGCTGCTGTGACTTCTCAGGACATATCGGAGTAAAAGTTGGCAAGCCTAGATAACCAGTTGACTCCCGAGTGCGAGTCGAGAGCTGAGGAGTTTCTGTCCAAGACCCGATACGCGATCGCGGCTGCGGTGTGTCCGCGCGGGAACTAACGATCGATTGCATTCGCGGAGTATTTGCCCGCGACATTCGGCTAAGCACTCTGTCTAACTTTTCCTCCACAATTTTTATCCTGTCTTCAGCCACAGCAGGCTCTGCGCGAGAACCCAAGTTTTGCCTGACCGCGTCTTTCAACATCGCCTCTCTCTCTCTCTGCAACGACTTAATTTCTTACTGCGCCTCCATCAACTGCAATTCTTTCCGGGCATTCTCCGCATTCAGCTTTTTGATCTCTGACTTCCAAACATCAACCTCACATTTACAAGCCTCTATATCAACTTGAGACCTGAACACTCCAACACCCAGATCAAAAAAACTTTCTTTGTCAACTCCCTCGACATCTCCAAAAGTTTTGAAGAGAGACACGATTATATTAGCTGACCTAACATTAATCTGCTCTATAGGTTCATTCGCCGTTGACTTCATAGCTTTCCTTAAATTTACTGATTCAAACGCCGAAGAAAATCTAGCATACAGAGCGTCTGCGATATCTGGCGATCTGGCATCTCCTGCTGCGGGAGAACTCCTTCCGAACTGGGCCATTTTTAAACTCGGCTGTTACTTCAGTTCCTCGAACCCACTTCTGGCACCAATTCTGTCGTGGAACGCAGTTTCGCAGCAGAATTTATGGGGGAAATACGCGAGGCGTTGACTATTTTATCTGTGATTTATTGCAAAGAATGCGAATTCCCTCTTCCCGAAACTACACCACCACTGTGAATTCTTTTTGATTGAGGTCAAAGTAACATTTCCGAAAATGGCAAATTAAAGAGTCTATGATGTTTAAAGAGAGTTCTTTGAGTCTCTGGTTCGAGTTAATAGTTCGTCAGCTACTCACAGTCTGTAGCTTGGTAGGGAGTCCCTTTCTCCCGATGAGGGTCCAGGCATGCAGGCTTTAGCCTCTGCGACTCGGTGTCCGCCCGAGGCGAGGCTAGATCGGCGAGCAGTTTGTTGTTGTTAAGCCCGGGGAAGAACAGGAGCGAGGGTGAGATCCCGGGCAAAAGGAGCAAAAGCCAAAAGGCAAAAAGCGCAAGGGCAAAAAGCCCCGATCCTGGCCAGTCCTCCATTTTTATAATGTTCCAAAACAGGACTAGCCCACAATTCGGACCACTTTTACGTTGTTCACATACATTGGTAAAAAACAGTAATCAACTTACACAATTGGATAATATTACTCAAACAATATAAAGACCACTCCTCAGGCCAGCCCGCCTGCAGGTGCTGGGCAGGCCTAAGATAGTCGTTTCTACTTAACCAAAACAATACCCTGTTGTCTGGAAAGCAAGGCCAAGTGAAAAGGAAACATGGCCAGTGTTTACCCTTCACTTACCCTAGGGAGAAATCTTCCCATGGGACTGAAAGATTGTTTTGGTTTTTCGATGCTTCTGGCTTGAATGTGAGACACTAGAAATTACACAATATAGCAAAAGCTTAGAGAGCCTTTGCTACTCTCCATGACACGCAGCTAGAAAGCTGCAGAATGGTGCAGGGGATTCCAGGCTAGGCCATTCCTGACTGGGCCTATAAGTAGAAGGAGTGCTTTTTGTAAACCGAATTTCTATGTTTCTTCAATGGGGCTAGGATGTAAACGTGTTTCTGCTTCAAAGGAAAGCAGCTAGGAGAAAGTTTCTTTTGCCAGTGTGTGACGCAGCTGGAAAACTGCAGAATGGTGCAGGGGATTCCAGGCTAGGCCATTCCTGACTGGGCCTATAAGTAGAAGGAGTGCTTTTTGTAAACCGAATTTATATGGTTCTTAAATGGGACTAGGATGTAAACGTGTTTCTGCTTCAAAGGAAAGCAGCTGGGAGAAAGTTTCCTTTGCCAGTGTGTGAGTGAGCTGGAAAGCTGCAGAATGGTGTAGGGGATTCCAGGCTAGGCCATTCCTGACTGGGTCTACACACAGAAGTAAGGCTTTTTCTAACCGGCATTTCTATGTTTCTTCAAAGGGGCTAGGATGTAAACGTGTTTCTGCTTCAAAGGAACGCAGCTAGGAGAAAGTTTCTTTTGCCTGTGTGTGAGGGAGCTGGAAAGCTGCGGAATGGTGCAGGGGATTCCAGGCTAGGCCATTCCTGACTGGGTCTATAAGCAGAAGGAGTGCTTTTTCTAACCGGCATTTCTAAGGTTCTTCAATGGGGCTAGGATGTAAACGTGTTTCTGCTTCAAAGGAAATCAGGTAGGAGAAAGTTTCTTTTGCCAGTGTGTGACGCAGCTGGAAAGCTGCAGAATGGTGCAGGGGATTCCAGGCTAGGCCATTCCTGGCTGGGTCTATAAGCAGAAGGAGTGCTTTTTCTAACCGGCATTTCAATGGATCTTCAATGGGGCTAGGATGTAAACGTGTTTCTGCTTCAAAGGAAAGCAGCTAGGAGAAAGTTTATTTTGCCAGTGTGTGAGGGAGCTGGAAAGCTGCAGCATGGTGCAGGGGATTCCAGGCTAGGCCATTCCTGGCTGGGTCTATAAGCAGAAGGAGTGCTTTTTCTAAACGGCATTTCTAAGGTTCTTCAATGGGGCTAGGATGTAAACGTGTTTCTGCTTCAGGGGAAAGCAGCTAGGAGAAAGATTCTTTTCCCATTGTGTGAGGGAGCTGGAAAGCTGCAGAATGGTGCAGGGGATTCCAGGCTAGGCCATTCCTGGCTGGGTCTATAAGCAGAAGGAGTGCTTTTTGTAAACCGAATTTCTATGGTTCTTCAATGGGGCTAGGATGTAAACGTGTTTCTGCTTCAAAGGAAAGCAGCTAGGAGAAAGTTTCTTTTGCCAGTGTGTGAGGGAGCTGGAAAGCTGCAGAATGGTGCAGGGGATTCCAGGCTAGGCCATTCCTGGCAGGGTCTATAAGCAGAAGGATAGCTTTTTCTAACCGGCCTTTCTATGTTTCTTCAATGGGGCTAGGATGTAAACGTGTTTCTGCTTCAAAGGAAAGCAGCTAGGAGAAAGTTTCTTTTGCCAGTGTATGGCGCAGCTGGAAAGCTGCAGAATGGTGCAGGGGATTCCAGGCTAGGCCATTCCTGACTGGGTCTATAAGGAGAAGGAGTGCTTTTTCTAAACCGAATTTCTATGGTTCTTCAATGGGGCTAGGATGTAAACGTGTTTCTGCTTCAAAGGAAAGCAGCTAGGAGAAAGTTTCTTTTGCCAGTGTGTGACGCAGCTGGAAAGCTGCAGAATGGTGCAGGGGATTCCAGGCTAGGCCATTCCTGACTGGGTCTATAAGCAGAAGGAATGCTTTTTCTAACCGGCATTTCCATGTTTCTTCAATGGGGCTAGGATGTAAACGTGTTTCTGCTTCAAAGCAAAGCAGCTAGGAGAAAGTTTCTTTTGCCAGTGCGTGACGCAGCTGGAAAGCTGCAGAATGGTGCAGGGGATTCCAGGCTACGCCATTCCTGGCTGGGTCTATAAGCAGAAGGAGTGCTTTTTCTAACCGGCATTTCTATGTTTCTTCAATGGGGCTAGGATGTAAACGTGTTTCTGCTTCAAAGCAAAGCAGCTAGGAGAAAGTTTCTTTTACCAGTGTGTGAGGGAGCTGGAAAGCTGTAGAATGGTTCAGGGGATTCCAGGCTAGGCCATTCCTGTCTGGGTCTATAAGCAGAAGGAGTGCTTTTTCTAAATGGCATTTCTAAGGTTCTTCAATGGGGCTAGGATGTAAACGTGTTTCTGCTTCAGGGGAAAGCAGCTAGGAGAAAGTTTCTTTTGCCAGTGTGTGAGGGAGCTGGAAAGGTGCAGAATGGTGCAGGGGATTCCAGGCTAGGCCATTCCTGGCTGGGTCTATAAGCAGAAGGAGTGCTTTTTCTAAGCGGCATTTCTATGGTTCTTCAATGGGGCTAGGATGTAAACGTGTTTCTGCTTCAAAGGAAAGCAGCTAGGAGAAAGTTTCTTTTGCCAGTTTGTGAGGGAGCTGGAAAGCTGCAGAATGTTGCAGATGATTCCAGGATAGGCCATTCCTGACTGGGTCTATAAGCAGAAGGAGTGCTTTTTGTAAAGCGAATTTCTATGTTTCTTCAATGGGGCTAGGATGTAAACGTGTTTCTGCTTCAAAGGAAAGCAGCTAGGAGAAAGTTTCTTTTGCCAGTGTGTGAGGGAGCTGGAAAGCTGTAGAATGGTGCAGGGGATTCCAGGCTAGGCCATTCCTGTCTGGGTCTATAAGCAGAAGGAGTGCTTTTTCTAACTGGCATTTCTAAGGTTCTTCAATGGGGCTAGGATGTAAACGTGTGTCTGCTTCAAGGGAAAGCAGCTAGGAGAAAGTTTCTTTTGCCAGTGTCTGAGGGAGCTGGAAAGCTGCAGAATGGTGCAGGGGATTCCAGGCTAGGCCATTCGTGACTGGGCCTATAAGCAGAAGTAGTGCTTTTTCTAACCGGCATTTCTATGTTTCTTCAATGGGGCTAGCATGTAAACGTGTTTCTGCTTCAAAGGAAAGCAGCTAGGAGAAAGTTTCTTTTGCCAGTGTGTGACGCAGCTGGAAAACTGCAGAATGGTGCAGGGGATTCCAGGCTAGGCCATTCCTGACTGGGCCTATAAGTAGAAGGAGTGCTTTTTGTAAACCGAATTTATATGGTTCTTAAATGGGACTAGGATGTAAACGTGTTTCTGCTTCAAAGGAAAGCAGCTGGGAGAAAGTTTCCTTTGCCAGTGTGTGAGTGAGCTGGAAAGCTGCAGAATGGTGTAGGGGATTCCAGGCTAGGCCATTCCTGACTGGGTCTACACACAGAAGTAATGCTTTTTCTAACCGGCATTTCTATGTTTCTTCAAAGGGGCTAGGATGTAAACGTGTTTCTGCTTCAAAGGAACGCAGCTAGGAGAAAGTTTCTTTTGCCTGTGTGTGAGGGAGCTGGAAAGCTGCGGAATGGTGCAGGGGATTCCAGGCTAGGCCATTCCTGACTGGGTCTATAAGCAGAAGGAATGCTTTTTCTAACCGGCATTTCTAAGGTTCTTCAATGGGGCTAGGATGTAAACGTGTTTCTGCTTCAAAGGAAAGCAGCTAGGAGAAAGTTTCTTTTGCCAGTGTGTGACGCAGCTGGAAAGCTGCAGAATGGTGCAGGGGATTCCAGGCTAGGCCATTCCTGGCTGGGTCTATAAGCAGAAGGAGTGCTTTTTCTAACCGGCATTTCTATGTTTCTTCAATGGGGCTAGGATGTAAACGTGTTTCTGCTTCAAAGGAAAGCAGCTAGGAGAAAGTTTCTTTTGCCAGTGTGTGAGGGAGCTGGAAAGCTGCAGAATGGTGCAGGGGATTCCAGGCTAGGCCATTCCTGGCTGGGTCTATAAGCAGAAGGAGTGCTTTTTCTAAACGGCATTTCTAAGGTTCTTCAATGGGGCTAGGATGTAAACGTGTTTCTGCTTCAAAGGAAAGCAGCTAGGAGAAAGTTTCTTTTGCCAGTGTGTGAGGGAGCTGGAAAGCTGCAGAATGGTGCAGGGGATTCCAGGCTAGGCCATTCCTGGCTGGGTCTATAAGCAGAAGGAGTGCTTTTTCTAACCGGCATTTCTATGTTTCTTCAATGGGGCTAGGATGTAAACGTGTTTCTGCTTCAAAGGAAAGCAGCTAGGAGAAAGTTTCTTTTGCCAGTGTGTGAGGGAGCTGGAAAGCTGCAGAATGGTGCAGGGGATTCCAGGCTAGGCCATTCCTGACTGGGTCTATAAGCAGAAGGAGTGCTTTTTCTAACCGGAATTTCTATGTTTCTTCAATGGGGCTAGGATGTAAACGTGTTTCTGCTTCAAAGGAAAGCAGCTAGGAGAAAGTTTCTTTTGCCAGTGTGTGACGCAGCTGGAAAGCTGCA
This sequence comes from Pogoniulus pusillus, assembly GCF_015220805.1. Classification (NCBI taxonomy): domain Eukaryota; kingdom Metazoa; phylum Chordata; class Aves; order Piciformes; family Lybiidae; genus Pogoniulus; species Pogoniulus pusillus. Next base: position 46,640 of record NW_026974551.1, on the reverse strand, counting down.
GAATGGTGCAGGGGATTCCAGGCTAGGCCATTCCTGGCTGGGTCTATAAGCAGAAGGAGTGCTTTTTCTAACCGGCATTTCTATGTTTCTTCAATGGGGCTAGGATGTAAACGTGTTTCTGCTTCAAAGCAAAGCAGCTAGGAGAAAGTTTCTTTTGCCAGTGTGTGAGGGAGCTGGAAAGCTGCAGAATGGTGCAGGGGATTCCAGGCTAGGCCATTCCTGGCTGGGTCTATAAGCAGAAGGAGTGCTTTTTCTAACCGGCATTTCTATGGTTCTTCAATGGGGCTAGGATGTAAACGTGTTTCTGCTTCAAAGGAAAGCAGCTAGGAGAAAGTTTCTTTTGCCAGTGTGTGAGGGAGCTGGAAAGCTGCAGAATGGTGCAGGGGATTCCAGGCTAGGCCATTCCTGACTGGGTCTATAAGCAGAAGGAGTGCTTTTTCTAAACGGCATTTCTATGGTTCTTCAATGGGGCTAGGATGTAAACGTGTTTCTGCTTCAAGGGAAAGCAGCTAGGAGAAAGTTTCTTTTGCCAGTGTGTGAGGGAGCTGGAAAGCTGCAGAATGGTGCAGGGGATTCCAGGCTAGGCCATTCCTGGCTGGGTCTATAAGCAGAAGGAGTGCTTTTTCTAACCGGCATTTCTATGTTTCTTCAATGGGGCTAGGATGTAAACGTGTTTCTGCTTCAAAGGAAAGCAGCTAGGAGAAAGTTTCTTTTGCCAGTGTGTGAGGGAGCTGGAAAGCTGCAGAATGGTGCAGGGGATTCCAGGCTAGGCCATTCCTGGCTGGGTCTATAAGCAGAAGGAGTGCTTTTTGTAAACGGAATTTCTATGTTTCTTCAATGGGGCTAGGATGTAAACGTGTTTCTGCTTCAAAGGAAAGCAGCTAGGAGAAAGTTTCTTTTGCCAGTGTGTGAGGGAGCTGGAAAGCTGCAGAATGGTGCAGGGGATTCCAGGCTAGGCCATTCCTGGCTGGGTCTATAAGCAGAAGGAGTGCTTTTTCTAACCGGCATTTCTATGGTTCTTCAATGGGGCTAGGATGTAAACGTGTTTCTGCTTCAAAGGAAAGCAGCTAGGAGAAAGTTTCTTTTGCCAGTGTGTGAGGGAGCTGGAAAGCTGCAGAATGGTGCAGGGGATTCCAGGCTAGGCCATTCCTGGCTGGGTCTGTAAGCAGAAGGAGTGCTTTTTCTAAACGGAATTTCTATGGTTCTTCAATGGGGCTAGGATGTAAACGTGTTTCTGCTTCAAAGGAAAGCAGCTAGGAGAAAGTTTCTTTTGCCAGTGTGTGACGCAGCTGGAAAGCTGCAGAATGGTGCAGGGGATTCCAGGCTAGGCCATTCCTGGCTGGGTCTATAAGCAGAAGGAGTGCTTTTTCTAAACGGCATTTCTATGGTTCTTCAATAGGGCTAGGATGTAAACGTGTTTCTGCTTCAAAGGAAAGCAGCTAGGAGAAAGTTTCTTTTGCCAGTGTGTGAGGGAGCTGGAAAGCTGCAGAATGGTGCAGGGGATTCCAGGCTAGGCCATTCTGGCTGGGTCTATAAGCAGAAGGAGTGCTTTTTGTAAAGCGAATTTCTATGGTTCTTCAATGGGGCTAGGATGTAAACGTGTTTCTGCTTCAAAGGAAAGCAGCTAGGAGAAAGTTTCTTTTGCCAGTGTGTGACGCAGCTGGAAAGCTGCAGAATGGTGCAGGGGATTCCAGGCTAGGCCATTCCTGACTGGGTCTATAAGCAGAAGGAATGCTTTTTCTAACCGGCATTTCTATGTTTCTTCAATGGGGCTAGGATGTAAACGTGTTTCTGCTTCAAAGGAAAGCAGCTAGGAGAAAGTTTCTTTTGCCAGTGTGTGAGGGAGCTGGAAAGCTGCAGAATGGTGCAGGGGATTCCAGGCTAGGCCATTCCTGGCTGGGTCTATAAGCAGAAGGAGTGCTTTTTCTAAACGGCATTTCTATGGTTCTTCAATGGGGCTAGGATGTAAACGTGTTTCTGCTTCAAAGGAAAGCAGCTAGGAGAAAGTTTCTTTTGCCAGTGTGTGAGGGAGCTGGAAAGCTGCAGAATGGTGCAGGGGATTCCAGGCTAGGCCATTCCTGACTGGGTCTATAAGCAGAAGGAGTGCTTTTTGTAAAGCGAATTTCTATGCTTCTTCAATGGGGCTAGGATGTAAACGTGTTTCTGCTTCAAAGGAAAGCAGCTAGGAGAAAGTTTCTTTTGCCAGTGTGTGAGGGAGCTGGAAAGCTGCAGAATGGTGCAGGGGATTCCAGGCTAGGCCATTCGTGACTGGGCCTATAAGCAGAAGGAGTGCTTTCTCAAAACGGTATTTCTATGGTTCTTCAGTGGGGCTAGGATGTCAATGTGTTTCTGCTTCAAAGGAAATGAGCTAGCAGAAAGTTTCTTTTGCCAGTGTGTGACGCAGCTGGAAAGCTGCAGAATGGTGTAGGGGATTGCAGGCTAGGCCATTCCTGGCTAGCTCTATTAATCGAAGGAGTGCTTTTTGTAAAGCGAATTTCTATGGTTCTTCAATGGGGCTAGGATGTAAATGTGTTTCTGCTTCAAAGGAAAGCAGCTAGGAGAAAGTTTCTTTTGCCAGTGTGTGAGGGAGCTGGAAAGCTGCAGAATGGTGCAGGGGATTCCAGGCTAGGTCATTCCTGGCTGGGTCTACACGCACAAGGATTGCTTTTTCTAAACATCATTACTATGGTTCTTCAATGGGGCTAGGATGTAAATGTGTTTCTGCTTCAAAAGAAAGCAGCTGGGAGAAAGTTTCTTTTGCCAGTGTGTGAGGGAGCTGGAAAGCTGCAGAATGGTGCAGGGGATTCAAGGCTAGGTCATTCCTGACTGGGTCTATAAGCAGAAGGAGTGCTTATTTTTAACCGAATTTCAATGGTTCTTCAATGGGGCTAGGATGTAAACGTGTTTCTGCTTCAAAGGAAAGCAGCTAGGAGAAAGTTTCTTTTGCCAGTGTGTGAGGGAGCTGGAAAGCCGCAGAATGGTGCAGGGGATTCCAGGCTAGGTCATTCCTGACTGGGTCTATAAGCAGAAGGAGTGCTTTTTCTAAACGGCATTCCTATGGTTCTTCAATGGGCTAGGATGTAAACGTGTTTCTGCTTCAAAGGAAAGCAGCTAGGAGAAAGTTTCTTTTGCCAGTGTGTGACGCAGCTGGAAAGCTGCAGAATGGTGCAGGGGATTCCAGGCTAGGCCATTCCTGGCTGGGTCTGTAAGCAGAAGTAGTGCTTTTTCTAAACGGCATTTATATGGTTCTTCAATAGGGCTAGGATGTAAACGTGTTTCTGCTTCAAAGGAAAGCAGCTGGGGGAAAGTTTCTATTGTCAGTGTGTGATGCAGCTGGAAAGCTGCAGAATGGTGTAGGGGATTCCAGGCTAGGTCATTCCTGACTGGGTCTATAAGCAGAATGAGTGCTTTTTGTAAATCGAATTTCTATGGTTCTTCAATGGGGCTAGGATGTAAACGTGTTTCTGCTTCAAAGGAAAGCAGCTAGGAGAAAGTTTCCTTTGCCAGTGTGTGATGTAGCTGGAACGCTGCAGAATGGTGTAGGGGATTCCAGGCTAGGTCATCCCTGACTGGGTCTATAAGCAGAAGGAGTGCTTTTTGTAAAGCGAATTTCTATGTTTCTTCAATGGAGCTAGGATGTAAACGTGTTTCTGCTTCAAAGGAAAGCAGCTAGGAGAAAGTTTCTTTTGCCAGTGTGTGAGGGAGCTGGAAAGCTGCAGAATGGTGCAGGGGATTCCAGGCTAGGTCATTCCTGAGTGGGTCTATAAGCAGAAGGAGTGCTTTTTCTAACCGGCATTTCTATGGTTCTTCAATGGGGCTAGGATGTAAACGTGTTTCTGCTTCAAAGGAAAGCAGCTAGGAGAAGTTTCTTTTGCCAGTGTGTGAGGGAGCTGGAAAGCTGCAGAATGGTGCAGGGGATTCCATGCTAGGTCATTCCTGAGTGGGTCTACAAGCAGAAGGAGTGCTTTTTCTAAACGGCATTTCTATGATTCTTCAATGGGGCTAGGATGTAAACGTGTTTCTGCTTCAAAGGAAAGCAGCTAGGAGAGTTTCTATTGTCAGTGTGTGATGTAGCTGGAAAGCTGCAGAATGGTGTAGGGGATTCCAGGCTAGGCTATTCCTGACTGGGCCTATAAGCAGAAGGAATGCTTTTTCTAACCGGCATTTCTATGGTTCTTCAATGGGGCTAGGATGTAAACGTGTTTCTGCTTCAAAGGAAAGCAGCTAGGAGAAAGTTTCTTTTGCCAGTGTGTGACGCAGCTGGAAAGCTGCAGAATGGTGAAGGGGATTCCAGGCTAGGCCATTCCTGACTGGGCATATAAGCAGAAGGATTGCTTTTTGTAAACGAATTTATATGGTTCTTCAATGGGGCTAGGATGTAAACGTGTTTCTGCTTCAAAGGAAAGCAGCTAGGAGAAAGTTTCTTTTGCCAGTGTGTGAGGGAGCTGGAAAGCTGCAGAATGGTGCAGGGGATTCCAGGCTAGGCCATTCCTGGCTGGGTCTATAAGCAGAAGGAGTGCTTTTTGTAAACCGAATTTCTATGGTTCTTCAATGGGGCTAGGATGTAAACGTGTTTCTGCTTCAAAGGAAAGCAGCTAGGAGAAAATTTCTTTTGCCAGTGTGTGACACAGCTGGAAAGCTGCAGAATGGTGCAGGGGATTCCAGGCTAGGCCATTCCTGGCTGGGTCTATAAGCAGAAGGAGTGCTTTTTCTAACCGGCATTTCTACGGTTCTTCAATGGGGCTAGGATGTAAACGTGTTTCTGCTTCAAAGGAAAGCAGCTAGGAGAAAGTTTCTTTTGCCAGTGTGTGACGCAGCTGGAAAGCTGCAGAATGGTGCAGGGGATTCCAGGCTAGGCCATTCCTGACTGGGTCTATACGCAGAAGGAATGCTTTTTCTAACCGGCATTTCTATGTTTCTCAATGGGGCTAGGATGTAAACGTGTTTCTGCTTCAAAGGAAAGCAGCTAGGAGAAAGTTTCTTTTGCCAGTGTGTGAGGGAGCTGGAAAGGTGCAGAATGGTGCAGGGGATTCCAGGCTAGTCCATTCCTGGCTGGGTCTATAAGCAGAAGGAGTGCTTTTTCTAACCGGCATTTCTATGGTTCTTCAATGGGGCTAGGATGTAAACGTGTTTCTGCTTCAAAGGAAAGCAGCTAGGAGAAAGTTTCTTTTGCCAGTGTGTGACGCAGTGTCGTGGAACGCAGTTTCGCGGCAGAATTTATGGGGGAAATACGCGAGGTTTTGACTATTTTATCTGTGATTTATTGCAAAGAATGCGAATTCCCTCTTCCCGAAACTACACCACCACTGTGAATTCTTTTTGATTGAGGTCAAAGTAACATTTCCGAAAATGGCAAATTAAAGAGTCTATGATGTTTAAAGAGAGTTCTTTGAGTCTCTGGTTCGAGTTAATAGTTCGTCAGCTACTCACAGTCTGTAGCTTGGTAGGGAGTCCCTTTCTCCCGATGAGGGTCCAGGCATGCAGGCTTTAGCCTCTGCGACTCGGTGTCCGCCTGAGGCGAGGCTAGATCGGCGAGCAGTTTGTTGTTGTTAAGCCCGGGGAAGAACAGGAGCGAGGGTGAGATCCCGGGCAAAAGGAGCAAAAGCCAAAAGGCAAAAAGCGCAAGGGCAAAAAGCCCCGATCCTGGCCTGTCCTCCATTTTTATAATGTTCCAAAACAGGACTAGCCCACAATTCGGACCACTTTTACGTTGTTCACATACATTGGTAAAAAACAGTAATCAACTTACACAATTGGATAATATTACTCAAACAATATAAAGACCACTCCTCAGGCCAGCCCACCTGCAGGTGCTGGGCAGGCCTAAGATAGTCGTTTCTACTTAACCAAAACAATACCCTGTTGTCTGGAAAGCAAGGCCAAGTGAAAAGGAAACATGGCCAGTGTTTACCCTTCACTTACCCTAGGGAGAAATCTTCCCATGGGACTGAAAGATTGTTTTGGTTTTTCGATGCTTCTGGCTTGAATGTGAGGCACTAGAAACTACACAATATAGCAAAAGCTTAGAGAGCCTTTGCTACTCTCCATGACATACTCCACCCCCTGGCTCACATTAAGCCAAGAGTCGGAAAAGCAAAAATGAAATACAACTTATATCTAACTCTTAACATAACTAATACATAAGCATAACTCTAATTTAAACTAACTTAATACTTATGCCCACCCCCCTGAATAAACAAAGCTTTATTGAATATTTACAAAGCAGAAAACCTGGTATATGCAATAGCAGTTCAGAAGTCTGGGAGAATCCATCGTGCACTGATACGATGAGTCTTCCCACTTACATCAGTTGCTTCCCAAGCATACAACCCATTTGGTTTTGTCAGGGTCAGGTAAGTTTACCATTACTGGTTGTCCCACCTGTAATTTGTGTAATGACTGTTGAGAGTGCTGAGATTTATCTGGTGGATGACTAACATTCTCCACTGGATTGTCAGGACAAAATGCCCTTATTTTAGGACTACCGTAATTACCCCATCTGTTGTTCACAATGAAAACTGCATATGGCAATCGTTTATCCCAGTTACCTTTGGATACCATGGCATGTTTCTTAACCAGAGCATTTGTTCTCTCTACAATACCATTAGCTTGAGGATAATAGGGAGTATGGAACACCCATGTAATCCCTTCACCCTTAGCCCAGTCTTGTACAGAAGATGCTGTAAAGTGAGATCCATTATCACTTTGGATGTAATCTGGCATTGGTAAGACACTAAACCACTGCTTCAAGACCTCAATAGTTTGAGCTCCTGTGGCAGCACTAGTTGCTGTAGCCATGACTAATCCTGAAACCACCTCCACCCCCACCAGTATGTATTTCTTCCCGTGTGAGGGCTTTAAAGGACCCACATAGTCAACTTGCCATGTACTCCATAACCTTTTGTCCTCTCTGATATGCTGCGCTGGAGCTAGATTGGGATGATTTGTTTTAAGCCTGATTCTGCACTGTGGACAAGATGAAATGAGTTCCTTACAGGAACTCATAGAAACTGGCCACCCTCTAGACCTACACTCGAAGTAAAGGTCTGCTTTTCCTGAATGACCTCTTTTAATATGAAGCCACTCAGCTAATCTCCACCATTCTCCTTTGTCCTCATCCACTATGTTGATCTTTGCCAAGAAATCAGCTTGATTATTCCAGGTGGTAGCTGGTGTTTGCTTTTTGGAATGCCCTTCTACCCAACCAACCTTGAGGGGTCTGGATCGGCCAATCTCTAATAGCCTTTTCCAGTCTTCGACTCTCCAGACTTCCGCACCTGATACCTTCCACTGATTCGCTTCCCACTGGCAAATCCACTCAGTGGCGCCTTTGAACGTGGAATAAGAATCAGTGTAAATAGTTGTTGCTCCTTTCTCGGCTGCTATTATAAGAGCACGCAACTCCCCTACCTGTGCACTGCCATCACCTTCTTCAGTGATGGTCTGGCCTGTAGCAATCTCCAAGGCAGCGGCTTTGTAGTGCCACTTCGCCCCTACCCTCCGAGAGGATGCATCTGTGAACCACACTCCCGATTTGTCGGAGTCTGCGGTCATCTCAGGGGCTACCTGAATAGGAGAAGGCTTATATGGCTGACTAAGCAGAGCTTTATCAGGATTTATGGGTTGCTGAAGTTTGGATACCTTTGTAGGTCCCTCTTTCAGCGGCATCAGCTGTGAAATTCCCTCTAAGTAGGCATACCACTTTCTAACAGTAGCCTTTTGGGCAATTCCTTCTGGTGGAGGAGTTCCTTTAAGGATCGCTTTTAGCAGAGGAAATGGGCCTTGCACCACAACATCTTGTGCAGTACGAAGTTTTTCTGCTTCCTTAACAGCTCGAGTTAGGGAAAGAAGTCCCTTTTTCCAATCCGAGTACCGAATTTCGGCCTCTTTGAATGCTGTTGAGGAAAACATGAGAGCTCTACTAGGACCATTGGGTCCTCTCTGGAAAATTCCACAGTATGAGGCATTCACGGAAAAACCCCATTCAGCCCTCAGGGCATCTTTTGGGTGTAAGGGCCCCAACTTCTGATATGCCTTTAGTTCATCCTTGAGAAACCTCAGGCTATCAGAATGTTCTGGAGTCCAATCCCAATGCTTGTTCTTCTTAAGCAAATCATACAAAGGACGGGCAATTACTGAGAAACCTGGAATATGTTTCCTCCAGTAACCCAGAGTACCCAACAATTGTTGTAACTCTTTTCTATTTTGGGGTATTTGGCCCTTTTCAATGCTCTGAAGAGTGTCATCTGGTACAGACACTGCACCTGCTATCCACCATGATCCCAGGAATTTTACCTCTTGACTTGGACCTTGACACTTTTCCTTTGGAATGGTCAAACCCTGGCTAGTCAACAGTTCTCGGATGTTCTCAGCCACTGCACCAACTTGCTCCTTGTCATTCCCTCCCACCAAGATATCATCAATGTAATGGTACATCTTAACATCCTTAGGAAGCTGAACAGTGTCAAGCAAAGCTGCAAGTGCATTGTGTGCAATGGTTGCGCTGTGTTTGTACCCTTGTGGAAGACGGTTGAATGTGTACTGAATACCTTGCCAGGTAAAAGCAAACTGCGGTTTGTCCTCTTCTCTCAACGGCACCATGAAGAACATGTCCTTCACTCTGTTGTATTGCATCCTCGATTTGTCTCCTTATCCTAATACCTTCAGCCTTTATGAAGCCAGGCATACCCCTTATCAGGGGTCCAAGCCTCTGTGGCTCTACTGGAGCATCCATGGCATGTGCATATAACCCCTTATGATTCACAGCTTGGATACAGGCAACCACGGTAAATGCTTCATTTAACTCAACAGGGGATCTGATCCAAAACTCTGTAGGATCACCCCTGTCCAAAGCCTCATAAGCACTAGCCCAGTGAAAGATCCTAGCACTCAATGCAAGGTTTCCCTCAGGACCATCCCCAAGAAATACCTCAGGTCCCCAGTTAGTTCTCCCCACCTCTTCACGAGATAAGATAATCCTTTCCGCCCCCCTTTGCACCACGCGATACACATACTCAATTATAGATTCATTAGGCATACGGGAATAAGTTTCCCTAAGATCGTCTATCTGCGTTTCTGTGTACGATTTGATTTTCGTGGTTGTCGTTTTGCCTCCTTTCGGTCCTTGCGAAGTTTCAGATGCAAAGAGAGGATTCACGGAGTAGGTCTTCAATTTGTGGTGCACCTTCTCCACTTCCGTGTCGCTATCAATAGACGTAACTGCAGGCTGCGACGCGGCGTGGTGCTTCACAGGCGTGCCGCTCAGCGCTGGCTGCTCGGGGCGTGGCGGTTGAGAAGATGGCGGTTGTTGTGGAGATGGCTGGGAAGATGGCGGCTGCAGCGGCGCTGCCGATGGTTGAGTTTGAGACGGCATCGGGACTGGCTGGAAAACTGGAACGAACTGAGATTGAGGAGACGGTTGTGCCGGGAAAAGCGGCACTGTAGTTGCTGCCTGCGGCATTGCAAGCAGCTGCTGCGGGACTGGTGGCTGCGGCGGCAACGATTGCGGCTGTGTCTGGGCTATCGGCTCCGTTACTATTAGTAATGGCGCTGCCGGTGGCTGGGGTGCCGGCATCGGCGGAATCACCGGGACTTGAGCCGGCTGCGGCTGAGGCAAAGCGGCGGCTGGCTGGAGCAGCAACAAGGTAGGCTGTCTGGGCACCTCCCGCGGGCACGTTGCCAACCCATACTGTAAAGTCGTCTCTGCCTTGACTTGCGGCTGAGGCAGTAATGGGGCTTGTGATGGCAATAGGGGTGGTTGTGCCGCTGGTTGGGGATTCAGTGGCAAAGGAAGATGCCTTGCCGGCGACATTTTAAAGAAGTCGGGCTCGTGGGAAGGCGTACTGACGCGAGAGACTTTAGGCGGAGAACGCAAGAGTTGTGACTCTTGGGTCTGAGAGGGGGTAGTTACCGGCTCTTTCCGGCGAACCACGGGCTGCTGTGACTTCTCAGGACATATCGGAGTAAAAGTTGGCAAGCCTAGATAACCAGTTGACTCCCGAGTGCGAGTCGAGAGCTGAGGAGTTTCTGTCCAAGACCCGATACGCGATCGCGGCTGCGGTGTGTCCGCGCGGGAACTAACGATCGATTGCATTCGCGGAGTATTTGCCCGCGACATTCGGCTAAGCACTCTGTCTAACTTTTCCTCCACAATTTTTATCCTGTCTTCAGCCACAGCAGGCTCTGCGCGAGAACCCAAGTTTTGCCTGACCGCGTCTTTCAACATCGCCTCTCTCTCTCTCTGCAACGACTTAATTTCTTACTGCGCCTCCATCAACTGCAATTCTTTCCGGGCATTCTCCGCATTCAGCTTTTTGATCTCTGACTTCCAAACATCAACCTCACATTTACAAGCCTCTATATCAACTTGAGACCTGAACACTCCAACACCCAGATCAAAAAAACTTTCTTTGTCAACTCCCTCGACATCTCCAAAAGTTTTGAAGAGAGACACGATTATATTAGCTGACCTAACATTAATCTGCTCTATAGGTTCATTCGCCGTTGACTTCATAGCTTTCCTTAAATTTACTGATTCAAACGCCGAAGAAAATCTAGCATACAGAGCGTCTGCGATATCTGGCGATCTGGCATCTCCTGCTGCGGGAGAACTCCTTCCGAACTGGGCCATTTTTAAACTCGGCTGTTACTTCAGTTCCTCGAACCCACTTCTGGCACCAATTCTGTCGTGGAACGCAGTTTCGCAGCAGAATTTATGGGGGAAATACGCGAGGCGTTGACTATTTTATCTGTGATTTATTGCAAAGAATGCGAATTCCCTCTTCCCGAAACTACACCACCACTGTGAATTCTTTTTGATTGAGGTCAAAGTAACATTTCCGAAAATGGCAAATTAAAGAGTCTATGATGTTTAAAGAGAGTTCTTTGAGTCTCTGGTTCGAGTTAATAGTTCGTCAGCTACTCACAGTCTGTAGCTTGGTAGGGAGTCCCTTTCTCCCGATGAGGGTCCAGGCATGCAGGCTTTAGCCTCTGCGACTCGGTGTCCGCCCGAGGCGAGGCTAGATCGGCGAGCAGTTTGTTGTTGTTAAGCCCGGGGAAGAACAGGAGCGAGGGTGAGATCCCGGGCAAAAGGAGCAAAAGCCAAAAGGCAAAAAGCGCAAGGGCAAAAAGCCCCGATCCTGGCCAGTCCTCCATTTTTATAATGTTCCAAAACAGGACTAGCCCACAATTCGGACCACTTTTACGTTGTTCACATACATTGGTAAAAAACAGTAATCAACTTACACAATTGGATAATATTACTCAAACAATATAAAGACCACTCCTCAGGCCAGCCCGCCTGCAGGTGCTGGGCAGGCCTAAGATAGTCGTTTCTACTTAACCAAAACAATACCCTGTTGTCTGGAAAGCAAGGCCAAGTGAAAAGGAAACATGGCCAGTGTTTACCCTTCACTTACCCTAGGGAGAAATCTTCCCATGGGACTGAAAGATTGTTTTGGTTTTTCGATGCTTCTGGCTTGAATGTGAGACACTAGAAATTACACAATATAGCAAAAGCTTAGAGAGCCTTTGCTACTCTCCATGACACGCAGCTAGAAAGCTGCAGAATGGTGCAGGGGATTCCAGGCTAGGCCATTCCTGACTGGGCCTATAAGTAGAAGGAGTGCTTTTTGTAAACCGAATTTCTATGTTTCTTCAATGGGGCTAGGATGTAAACGTGTTTCTGCTTCAAAGGAAAGCAGCTAGGAGAAAGTTTCTTTTGCCAGTGTGTGACGCAGCTGGAAAGCTGCAGAATGGTGCAGGGGATTCCAGGCTAGGCCATTCCTGACTGGGTCTATAAGCAGAAGGAGTGCTTTTTCTAACCGGCATTTCTATGGTTCTTCAATGGGGCTAGGATGTAAACGTGTTTCTGCTTCAAAGGAAAGCAGCTAGGAGAAAGTTTCTTTTGCCAGTGTGTGAGGAGCTGGAAAGCTGCAGAATGGTGCAGGGGATTCCAGGCTAGGCCATTCCTGACTGGGTCTATAAGCAGAAGGAATGCTTTTTCTAACCGGCATTTCTATGGTTCTTCAATGGGGCTAGGATGTAAACGTGTTTCTGCTTCAAAGGAAAGCAGCTAGGAGAAAGTTTCTTTTGCCAGTGTGTGAGGGAGCTGGAAAGCTGCAGAATGGTGCAGGGGATTCCAGGCTAGGCCATTCCTGACTGGGTCTATAAGCAGAAGGAGTGCTTTTTCTAACCGGCATTTCTATGGTTCTTCAATGGGGCTAGGATGTAAACGTGTTTCTGCTTCAAAGGAAAGCAGCTAGGAGAAAGTTTCTTTTGCCAGTGTGTGAGGGAGCTGGAAAGCTGCAGAATGGTGCAGGGGATTCCAGGCTAGGCCATTCCTGGCTGGGTCTATAAGCAGAAGGAGTGCTTTTTCTAACCGGCATTTCTATGGTTCTTCAATGGGGCTAGGATGTAAACGTGTTTCTGCTTCAAAGGAAAGCAGCTAGGAGAAAGTTTCTTTTGCCAGTGTGTGAGGGAGCTGGAAAGCTGCAGAATGGTGCAGGGGATTCCAGGCTAGGCCATTCCTGGCTGGGTCTATAAGCAGAAGGAGTGCTTTTTCTAACCGGCATTTCTATGGTTCTTCAATGGGGCTAGGATGTAAACGTGTTTCTGCTTCAAAGGAAAGCAGCTAGGAGAAAGTTTCTTTTGCCAGTGTGTGAGGGAGCTGGAAAGCTGCAGAATGGTGCAGGGGATTCCAGGCTAGGCCATTCCTGGCTGGGTCTATAAGCAGAAGGAGTGCTTTTTCTAACCGGCATTTCTATGGTTCTTCAATGGGGCTAGGATGTAAACGTGTTTCTGCTTCAAAGGAAAGCAGCTAGGAGAAAGTTTCTTTTGCCAGTGTGTGAGGGAGCTGGAAAGCTGCAGAATGGTGCAGGGGATTCCAGGCTAGGCCATTCCTGGCTGGGTCTATAAGCAGAAGGAGTGCTTTTTCTAACCGGCATTTCTATGTTTCTTCAATGGGGCTAGGATGTAAACGTGTTTCTGCTTCAAAGGAAAGCAGCTAGGAGAAAGTTTCTTTTGCCAGTGTGTGAGGCAGCTGGAAAGCTGCAGAATGGTGCAGGGGATTCCAGGCTAGGCCATTCCTGGCTGGGTCTATAAGCAGAAGGAGTGCTTTTTCTAACCGGCATTTCTATGGTTCTTCAATGGGGCTAGGATGTAAACGTGTTTCTGCTTCAAAGGAAAGCAGCTAGGAGAAAGTTTCTTTTGCCAGTGTGTGACGCAGCTGGAAAGCTGCAGAATGGTGCAGGGGATTCCAGGCTAGGCCATTCCTGGCTGGGTCTATAAGCAGAAGGAGTGCTTTTTCTAACCGGCATTTCTATGGTTCTTCAATGGGGCTAGGATGTAAACGTGTTTCTGCTTCAAAGGAAAGCAGCTAGGAGAAAGTTTCTTTTGCCAGTGTGTGAGGGAGCTGGAAAGCTGCAGAATGGTGCAGGGGATTCCAGGCTAGGCCATTCCTGGCTGGGTCTATAAGCAGAAGGAGAGCTTTTTCTAACCGGCATTTCTATGGTTCTTCAATGGGGCTAGGATGTAAACGTGTTTCTGCTTCAAAGGAAAGCAGCTAGGAGAAAGTTTCTTTTGCCAGTGTGTGAGGGAGCTGGAAAGCTGCAGAATGGTGCAGGGGATTCCAGGCTAGGCCATTCCTGGCTGGGTCTATAAGCAGAAGGAGTGCTTTTTCTAACCGGCATTTCTATGGTTCTTCAATGGGGCTAGGATGTAAACGTGTTTCTGCTTCAAAGGAAAGCAGCTAGGAGAAAGTTTCTTTTGCCAGTGTGTGAGGGAGCTGGAAAGCTGCAGAATGGTGCAGGGGATTCCAGGCTAGGCCATTCCTGGCTGGGTCTATAAGCAGAAGGAGTGCTTTTTCTAACCGGCATTTCTATGGTTCTTCAATGGGGCTAGGATGTAAACGTGTTTCTGCTTCAAAGGAAAGCAGCTAGGAGAAAGTTTCTTTTGCCAGTGTGTGAGGGAGCTGGAAAGCTGCAGAATGGTGCAGGGGATTCCAGGCTAGGCCATTCCTGGCTGGGTCTATAAGCAGAAGGAGTGCTTTTTCTAACCGGCATTTCTATGGTTCTTCAATGGGGCTAGGATGTAAACGTGTTTCTGCTTCAAAGGAAAGCAGCTAGGAGAAAGTTTCTTTTGCCAGTGTGTGAGGGAGCTGGAAAGCTGCAGAATGGTGCAGGGGATTCCAGGCTAGGCCATTCCTGGCTGGGTCTATAAGCAGAAGGAATGTTTTTTCTAACCGGCATTTCTATGTTTCTTCAATGGGGCTAGGATGTAAACGTGTTTCTGCTTCAAAGGAAAGCAGCTAGGAGAAAGTTTCTTTTGCCAGTGTGTGAGGGAGCTGGAAAGCTGCAGAATGGTGCAGGGGATTCCAGGCTAGGCCATTCCTGGCTGGGTCTATAAGCAGAAGGAGAGCTTTTTCTAACCGGCATTTCTATGGTTCTTCAATGGGGCTAGGATGTAAACGTGTTTCTGCTTCAAAGGAAAGCAGCTAGGAGAAAGTTTCTTTTGCCAGTGTGTGAGGGAGCTGGAAAGCTGCAGAATGGTGCAGGGGATTCCAGGCTAGGCCATTCCTGGCTGGGTCTATAAGCAGAAGGAGTGCTTTTTCTAACCGGCATTTCTATGTTTCTTCAATGGGGCTAGGATGTAAACGTGTTTCTGCTTCAAAGGAAAGCAGCTAGGAGAAAGTTTCTTTTGCCAGTGTGTGAGGGAGCTGGAAAGCTGCAGAATGGTGCAGGGGATTCCAGGCTAGGCCATTCCTGGCTGGGTCTATAAGCAGAAGGAGTGCTTTTTCTAACCGGCATTTCTATGGTTCTTCAATGGGGCTAGGATGTAAACGTGTTTCTGCTTCAAAGGAAAGCAGCTAGGAGAAAGTTTCTTTTGCCAGTGTGTGAGGGAGCTGGAAAGCTGCAGAATGGTGCAGGGGATTCCAGGCTAGGCCATTCCTGGCTGGGTCTATAAGCAGAAGGAGTGCTTTTTCTAACCGGCATTTCTATGGTTCTTCAATGGGGCTAGGATGTAAACGTGTTTCTGCTTCAAAGGAAAGCAGCTAGGAGAAAGTTTCTTTTGCCAGTGTGTGAGGGAGCTGGAAAGCTGCAGAATGGTGCAGGGGATTCCAGGCTAGGCCATTCCTGGCTGGGTCTATAAGCAGAAGGAGTGCTTTTTCTAACCGGCATTTCTATGGTTCTTCAATGGGGCTAGGATGTAAACGTGTTTCTGCTTCAAAGGAAAGCAGCTAGGAGAAAGTTTCTTTTGCCAGTGTGTGACGCAGCTGGAAAGCTGCAGAATGGTGCAGGGGATTCCAGGCTAGGCCATTCCTGGCTGGGTCTATAAGCAGAAGGAGTGCTTTTTCTAACCGGCATTTCTATGGTTCTTCAATGGGGCTAGGATGTAAACGTGTTTCTGCTTCAAAGGAAAGCAGCTAGGAGAAAGTTTCTTTTGCCAGTGTGTGAGGGAGCTGGAAAGCTGCAGAATGGTGCAGGGGATTCCAGGCTAGGCCATTCCTGGCTGGGTCTATAAGCAGAAGGAGTGCTTTTTCTAACCGGCATTTCTATGGTTCTTCAATGGGGCTAGGATGTAAACGTGTTTCTGCTTCAAAGGAAAGCAGCTAGGAGAAAGTTTCTTTTGCCAGTGTGTGAGGGAGCTGGAAAGCTGCAGAATGGTGCAGGGGATTCCAGGCTAGGCCATTCCTGGCTGGGTCTATAAGCAGAAGGAGTGCTTTTTCTAACCGGCATTTCTATGGTTCTTCAATGGGGCTAGGATGTAAACGTGTTTCTGCTTCAAAGGAAAGCAGCTAGGAGAAAGTTTCTTTTGCCAGTGTGTGAGGGAGCTGGAAAGCTGCAGAATGGTGCAGGGGATTCCAGGCTAGGCCATTCCTGGCTGGGTCTATAAGCAGAAGGAGTGCTTTTTCTAACCGGCATTTCTATGGTTCTTCAATGGGGCTAGGATGTAAACGTGTTTCTGCTTCAAAGGAAAGCAGCTAGGAGAAAGTTTCTTTTGCCAGTGTGTGAGGGAGCTGGAAAGCTGCAGAATGGTGCAGGGGATTCCAGGCTAGGCCATTCCTGGCTGGGTCTATAAGCAGAAGGAGTGCTTTTTCTAACCGGCATTTCTATGGTTCTTCAATGGGGCTAGGATGTAAACGTGTTTCTGCTTCAAAGGAAAGCAGCTAGGAGAAAGTTTCTTTTGCCAGTGTGTGAGGGAGCTGGAAAGCTGCAGAATGGTGCAGGGGATTCCAGGCTAGGCCATTCCTGGCTGGGTCTATAAGCAGAAGGAGTGCTTTTTCTAACCGGCATTTCTATGGTTCTTCAATGGGGCTAGGATGTAAACGTGTTTCTGCTTCAAAGGAAAGCAGCTAGGAGAAAGTTTCTTTTGCCAGTGTGTGAGGGAGCTGGAAAGCTGCAGAATGGTGCAGGGGATTCCAGGCTAGGCCATTCCTGACTGGGTCTATAAGCAGAAGGAGTGCTTTTTCTAACCGGCATTTCTATGGTTCTTCAATGGGGCTAGGATGTAAACGTGTTTCTGCTTCAAAGGAAAGCAGCTAGGAGAAAGTTTCTTTTGCCAGTGTGTGACGGCAGCTGGAAAGCTGCAGAATGGTGCAGGGGATTCCAGGCTAGGCCATTCCTGGCTGGGTCTATAAGCAGAAGGAGTGCTTTTTCTAACCGGCATTTCTATGGTTCTTCAATGGGGCTAGGATGTAAACGTGTTTCTGCTTCAAAGGAAAGCAGCTAGGAGAAAGTTTCTTTTGCCAGTGTGTGAGGGAGCTGGAAAGCTGCAGAATGGTGCAGGGGATTCCAGGCTAGGCCATTCCTGGCTGGGTCTATAAGCAGAAGGAGTGCTTTTTCTAACCGGCATTTCTATGGTTCTTCAGTGGGGCTAGGATGTAAACGTGTTTCTGCTTCAAAGGAAAGCAGCTAGGAGAAAGTTTCTTTTGCCAGTGTGTGAGGGAGCTGGAAAGCTGCAGAATGGTGCAGGGGATTCCAGGCTAGGCCATTCCTGGCTGGGTCTATAAGCAGAAGGAGTGCTTTTTCTAACCGGCATTTCTATGGTTCTTCAATGGGGCTAGGATGTAAACGTGTTTCTGCTTCAAAGGAAAGCAGCTAGGAGAAAGTTTCTTTTGCCAGTGTGTGAGGGAGCTGGAAAGCTGCAGAATGGTGCAGGGGATTCCAGGCTAGGCCATTCCTGGCTGGGTCTATAAGCAGAAGGAGTGCTTTTTCTAACCGGCATTTCTATGGTTCTTCAATGGGGCTAGGATGTAAACGTGTTTCTGCTTCAAAGGAAAGCAGCTAGGAGAAAGTTTCTTTTGCCAGTGTGTGAGGGAGCTGGAAAGCTGCAGAATGGTGCAGGGGATTCCAGGCTAGGCCATTCCTGGCTGGGTCTATAAGCAGAAGGAGTGCTTTTTCTAACCGGCATTTCTATGGTTCTTCAATGGGGCTAGGATGTAAACGTGTTTCTGCTTCAAAGGAAAGCAGCTAGGAGAAAGTTTCTTTTGCCAGTGTGTGAGGGAGCTGGAAAGCTGCAGAATGGTGCAGGGGATTCCAGGCTAGGCCATTCCTGACTGGGTCTATAAGCAGAAGGAATGCTTTTTCTAACCGGCATTTCTATGTTTCTTCAATGGGGCTAGGATGTAAACGTGTTTCTGCTTCAAAGGAAAGCAGCTAGGAGAAAGTTTCTTTTGCCAGTGTGTGAGGGAGCTGGAAAGCTGCAGAATGGTGCAGGGGATTCCAGGCTAGGCCATTCCTGGCTGGGTCTATAAGCAGAAGGAGTGCTTTTTCTAACCGGCATTTCTATGGTTCTTCAATGGGGCTAGGATGTAAACGTGTTTCTGCTTCAAAGGAAAGCAGCTAGGAGAAAGTTTCTTTTGCCAGTGTGTGAGGGAGCTGGAAAGCTGCAGAATGGTGCAGGGGATTCCAGGCTAGGCCATTCCTGACTGGGTCTATAAGCAGAAGGAGTGCTTTTTCTAACCGGCATTTCTATGGTTCTTCAATGGGGCTAGGATGTAAACGTGTTTCTGCTTCAAAGGAAAGCAGCTAGGAGAAAGTTTCTTTTGCCAGTGTGTGAGGGAGCTGGAAAGCTGCAGAATGGTGCAGGGGATTCCAGGCTAGGCCATTCCTGACTGGGTCTATAAGCAGAAGGAGTGCTTTTTCTAACCGGCATTTCTATGGTTCTTCAATGGGGCTAGGATGTAAACGTGTTTCTGCTTCAAAGGAAAGCAGCTAGGAGAAAGTTTCTTTTGCCAGTGTGTGACGGAGCTGGAAAGCTGCAGAATGGTGCAGGGGATTCCAGGCTAGGCCATTCCTGGCTGGGTCTATAAGCAGAAGGAGTGCTTTTTCTAACCGGCATTTCTATGGTTCTTCAATGGGGCTAGGATGTAAACGTGTTTCTGCTTCAAAGGAAAGCAGCTAGGAGAAAGTTTCTTTTGCCAGTGTGTGAGGGAGCTGGAAAGCTGCAGAATGGTGCAGGGGATTCCAGGCTAGGCCATTCCTGGCTGGGTCTATAAGCAGAAGGAGTGCTTTTTCTAACCGGCATTTCTATGGTTCTTCAATGGGGCTAGGATGTAAACGTGTTTCTGCTTCAAAGGAAAGCAGCTAGGAGAAAGTTTCTTTTGCCAGTGTGTGAGGGAGCTGGAAAGCTGCAGAATGGTGCAGGGGATTCCAGGCTAGGCCATTCCTGACTGGGTCTATAAGCAGAAGGAGTGCTTTTTCTAACCGGCATTTCTATGGTTCTTCAATGGGGCTAGGATGTAAACGTGTTTCTGCTTCAAAGGAAAGCAGCTAGGAGAAAGTTTCTTTTGCCAGTGTGTGAGGGAGCTGGAAAGCTGCAGAATGGTGCAGGGGATTCCAGGCTAGGCCATTCCTGACTGGGTCTATAAGCAGAAGGAGTGCTTTTTCTAACGGCATTTCTATGGTTCTTCAATGGGGCTAGGATGTAAACGTGTTTCTGCTTCAAAGGAAAGCAGCTAGGAGAAAGTTTCTTTTGCCAGTGTGTGACGCAGCTGGAAAGCTGCAGAATGGTGCAGGGGATTCCAGGCTAGGCCATTCCTGGCTGGGTCTATAAGCAGAAGGAGTGCTTTTTCTAACCGGCATTTCTATGGTTCTTCAATGGGGCTAGGATGTAAACGTGTTTCTGCTTCAAAGGAAAGCAGCTAGGAGAAAGTTTCTTTTGCCAGTGTGTGAGGCAGCTGGAAAGCTGCAGAATGGTGCAGGGGATTCCAGGCTAGGCCATTCCTGACTGGGTCTATAAGCAGAAGGAGTGCTTTTTCTAACCGGCATTTCTATGGTTCTTCAATGGGGCTAGGATGTAAACGTGTTTCTGCTTCAAAGGAAAGCAGCTAGGAGAAAGTTTCTTTTGCCAGTGTGTGAGGGAGCTGGAAAGCTGCAGAATGGTGCAGGGGATTCCAGGCTAGGCCATTCCTGACTGGGTCTATAAGCAGAAGGAGTGCTTTTTCTAACCGGCATTTCTATGGTTCTTCAATGGGGCTAGGATGTAAACGTGTTTCTGCTTCAAAGGAAAGCAGCTAGGAGAAAGTTTCTTTTGCCAGTGTGTGAGGGAGCTGGAAAGCTGCAGAATGGTGCAGGGGATTCCAGGCTAGGCCATTCCTGGCTGGGTCTATAAGCAGAAGGAGTGCTTTTTCTAACCGGCATTTCTATGGTTCTTCAATGGGGCTAGGATGTAAACGTGTTTCTGCTTCAAAGGAAAGCAGCTAGGAGAAAGTTTCTTTTGCCAGTGTGTGAGGGAGCTGGAAAGCTGCAGAATGGTGCAGGGGATTCCAGGCTAGGCCATTCCTGGCTGGGTCTATAAGCAGAAGGAGTGCTTTTTCTAACCGGCATTTCTATGTTTCTTCAATGGGGCTAGGATGTAAACGTGTTTCTGCTTCAAAGGAAAGCAGCTAGGAGAAAGTTTCTTTTGCCAGTGTGTGAGGGAGCTGGAAAGCTGCAGAATGGTGCAGGGGATTCCAGGCTAGGCCATTCCTGACTGGGTCTATAAGCAGAAGGAATGCTTTTTCTAACCGGCATTTCTATGGTTCTTCAATGGGGCTAGGATGTAAACGTGTTTCTGCTTCAAAGGAAAGCAGCTAGGAGAAAGTTTCTTTTGCCAGTGTGTGAGGGAGCTGGAAAGCTGCAGAATGGTGCAGGGGATTCCAGGCTAGGCCATTCCTGGCTGGGTCTATAAGCAGAAGGAGTGCTTTTTCTAACCGGCATTTCTATGGTTCTTCAATGGGGCTAGGATGTAAACGTGTTTCTGCTTCAAAGGAAAGCAGCTAGGAGAAAGTTTCTTTTGCCAGTGTGTGAGGGAGCTGGAAAGCTGCAGAATGGTGCAGGGGATTCCAGGCTAGGCCATTCCTGACTGGGTCTATAAGCAGAAGGAATGCTTTTTCTAACCGGCATTTCTATGGTTCTTCAATGGGGCTAGGATGTAAACGTGTTTCTGCTTCAAAGGAAAGCAGCTAGGAGAAAGTTTCTTTTGCCAGTGTGTGACGGAGCTGGAAAGCTGCAGAATGGTGCAGGGGATTCCAGGCTAGGCCATTCCTGACTGGGTCTATAAGCAGAAGGAATGCTTTTTCTAACCGGCATTTCTATGGTTCTTCAATGGGGCTAGGATGTAAACGTGTTTCTGCTTCAAAGGAAAGCAGCTAGGAGAAAGTTTCTTTTGCCAGTGTGTGAGGGAGCTGGAAAGCTGCAGAATGGTGCAGGGGATTCCAGGCTAGGCCATTCC
Source organism: Pogoniulus pusillus (assembly GCF_015220805.1). NCBI lineage: Eukaryota > Metazoa > Chordata > Aves > Piciformes > Lybiidae > Pogoniulus > Pogoniulus pusillus. Next base: position 25,928 of record NW_026974551.1, on the reverse strand, counting down.
TGGCTGGGTCTATAAGCAGAAGGAGTGCTTTTTCTAACCGGCATTTCTATGGTTCTTCAATGGGGCTAGGATGTAAACGTGTTTCTGCTTCAAAGGAAAGCAGCTAGGAGAAAGTTTCTTTTGCCAGTGTGTGAGGGAGCTGGAAAGCTGCAGAATGGTGCAGGGGATTCCAGGCTAGGCCATTCCTGACTGGGTCTATAAGCAGAAGGAATGCTTTTTCTAACCGGCATTTCTATGTTTCTTCAATGGGGCTAGGATGTAAACGTGTTTCTGCTTCAAAGGAAAGCAGCTAGGAGAAAGTTTCTTTTGCCAGTGTGTGACGGGAGCTGGAAAGCTGCAGAATGGTGCAGGGGATTCCAGGCTAGGCCATTCCTGGCTGGGTCTATAAGCAGAAGGAGTGCTTTTTCTAACCGGCATTTCTATGGTTCTTCAATGGGGCTAGGATGTAAACGTGTTTCTGCTTCAAAGGAAAGCAGCTAGGAGAAAGTTTCTTTTGCCAGTGTGTGACGCAGCTGGAAAGCTGCAGAATGGTGCAGGGGATTCCAGGCTAGGCCATTCCTGACTGGGTCTATAAGCAGAAGGAATGCTTTTTCTAACCGGCATTTCTATGTTTCTTCAATGGGGCTAGGATGTAAACGTGTTTCTGCTTCAAAGGAAAGCAGCTAGGAGAAAGTTTCTTTTGCCAGTGTGTGAGGGAGCTGGAAAGCTGCAGAATGGTGCAGGGGATTCCAGGCTAGGCCATTCCTGGCTGGGTCTATAAGCAGAAGGAGTGCTTTTTCTAACCGGCATTTCTATGTTTCTTCAATGGGGCTAGGATGTAAACGTGTTTCTGCTTCAAAGGAAAGCAGCTAGGAGAAAGTTTCTTTTGCCAGTGTGTGAGGGAGCTGGAAAGCTGCAGAATGGTGCAGGGGATTCCAGGCTAGGCCATTCCTGACTGGGTCTATAAGCAGAAGGAGTGCTTTTTCTAACCGGCATTTCTATGTTTCTTCAATGGGGCTAGGATGTAAACGTGTTTCTGCTTCAAAGGAAAGCAGCTAGGAGAAAGTTTCTTTTGCCAGTGTGTGAGGGAGCTGGAAAGCTGCAGAATGGTGCAGGGGATTCCAGGCTAGGCCATTCCTGACTGGGTCTATAAGCAGAAGGAGTGCTTTTTCTAACCGGCATTTCTATGGTTCTTCAATGGGGCTAGGATGTAAACGTGTTTCTGCTTCAAAGGAAAGCAGCTAGGAGAAAGTTTCTTTTGCCAGTGTGTGACGGCAGCTGGAAAGCTGCAGAATGGTGCAGGGGATTCCAGGCTAGGCCATTCCTGGCTGGGTCTATAAGCAGAAGGAGTGCTTTTTCTAACCGGCATTTCTATGGTTCTTCAATGGGGCTAGGATGTAAACGTGTTTCTGCTTCAAAGGAAAGCAGCTAGGAGAAAGTTTCTTTTGCCAGTGTGTGAGGGAGCTGGAAAGCTGCAGAATGGTGCAGGGGATTCCAGGCTAGGCCATTCCTGGCTGGGTCTATAAGCAGAAGGAGTGCTTTTTCTAACCGGCATTTCTATGGTTCTTCAATGGGGCTAGGATGTAAACGTGTTTCTGCTTCAAAGGAAAGCAGCTAGGAGAAAGTTTCTTTTGCCAGTGTGTGAGGAGCTGGAAAGCTGCAGAATGGTGCAGGGGATTCCAGGCTAGGCCATTCCTGGCTGGGTCTATAAGCAGAAGGATTGCTTTTTCTAACCGGCATTTCTATGTTTCTTCAATGGGGCTAGGATGTAAACGTGTTTCTGCTTCAAAGGAAAGCAGCTAGGAGAAAGTTTCTTTTGCCAGTGTGTGAGGGAGCTGGAAAGCTGCAGAATGGTGCAGGGGATTCCAGGCTAGGCCATTCCTGACTGGGTCTATAAGCAGAAGGAGTGCTTTTTCTAACCGGCATTTCTATGTTTCTTCAATGGGGCTAGGATGTAAACGTGTTTCTGCTTCAAAGGAAAGCAGCTAGGAGAAAGTTTCTTTTGCCAGTGTGTGACGCAGCTGGAAAGCTGCAGAATGGTGCAGGGGATTCCAGGCTAGGCCATTCCTGGCTGGGTCTATAAGCAGAAGGAGTGCTTTTTCTAACCGGCATTTCTATGTTTCTTCAATGGGGCTAGGATGTAAACGTGTTTCTGCTTCAAAGGAAAGCAGCTAGGAGAAAGTTTCTTTTGCCAGTGTGTGAGGGAGCTGGAAAGCTGCAGAATGGTGCAGGGGATTCCAGGCTAGGCCATTCCTGGCTGGGTCTATAAGCAGAAGGAGTGCTTTTTCTAAACGGCATTTCTATGGTTCTTCAATGGGGCTAGGATGTAAACGTGTTTCTGCTTCAAAGGAAAGCAGCTAGGAGAAAGTTTCTTTTGCCAGTGTGTGAGGGAGCTGGAAAGCTGCAGAATGGTGCAGGGGATTCCAGGCTAGGCCATTCCTGAGCTGGGTCTATAAGCAGAAGGAGTGCTTTTTCTAACCGGCATTTCTATGGTTCTTCAATGGGGCTAGGATGTAAACGTGTTTCTGCTTCAAAGGAAAGCAGCTAGGAGAAAGTTTCTTTTGCCAGTGTGTGAGGGAGCTGGAAAGCTGCAGAATGGTGCAGGGGATTCCAGGCTAGGCCATTCCTGGCTGGGTCTATAAGCAGAAGGAGTGCTTTTTCTAACCGGCATTTCTATGTTTCTTCAATGGGGCTAGGATGTAAACGTGTTTCTGCTTCAAAGGAAAGCAGCTAGGAGAAAGTTTCTTTTGCCAGTGTGTGAGGGAGCTGGAAAGCTGCAGAATGGTGCAGGGGATTCCAGGCTAGGCCATTCCTGGCTGGGTCTATAAGCAGAAGGAGTGCTTTTTCTAACCGGCATTTCTATGGTTCTTCAATGGGGCTAGGATGTAAACGTGTTTCTGCTTCAAAGGAAAGCAGCTAGGAGAAAGTTTCTTTTGCCAGTGTGTGAGGGAGCTGGAAAGCTGCAGAATGGTGCAGGGGATTCCAGGCTAGGCCATTCCTGACTGGGTCTATAAGCAGAAGGAATGCTTTTTCTAACCGGCATTTCTATGGTTCTTCAATGGGGCTAGGATGTAAACGTGTTTCTGCTTCAAAGGAAAGCAGCTAGGAGAAAGTTTCTTTTGCCAGTGTGTGAGGCAGCTGGAAAGCTGCAGAATGGTGCAGGGGATTCCAGGCTAGGCCATTCCTGACTGGGTCTATAAGCAGAAGGAATGCTTTTTCTAACCGGCATTTCTATGGTTCTTCAATGGGGCTAGGATGTAAACGTGTTTCTGCTTCAAAGGAAAGCAGCTAGGAGAAAGTTTCTTTTGCCAGTGTGTGACGCAGCTGGAAAGCTGCAGAATGGTGCAGGGGATTCCAGGCTAGGCCATTCCTGGCTGGGTCTATAAGCAGAAGGAGTGCTTTTTCTAACCGGCATTTCTATGGTTCTTCAATGGGGCTAGGATGTAAACGTGTTTCTGCTTCAAAGGAAAGCAGCTAGGAGAAAGTTTCTTTTGCCAGTGTGTGACGCAGCTGGAAAGCTGCAGAATGGTGCAGGGGATTCCAGGCTAGGCCATTCCTGACTGGGTCTATAAGCAGAAGGAATGCTTTTTCTAACCGGCATTTCTATGTTTCTTCAATGGGGCTAGGATGTAAACGTGTTTCTGCTTCAAAGGAAAGCAGCTAGGAGAAAGTTTCTTTTGCCAGTGTGTGAGGGAGCTGGAAAGCTGCAGAATGGTGCAGGGGATTCCAGGCTAGGCCATTCCTGGCTGGGTCTATAAGCAGAAGGATTGCTTTTTCTAACCGGCATTTCTATGTTTCTTCAATGGGGCTAGGATGTAAACGTGTTTCTGCTTCAAGGAAAGCAGCTAGGAGAAAGTTTCTTTTGCCAGTGTGTGACGCAGCTGGAAAGCTGCAGAATGGTGCAGGGGATTCCAGGCTAGGCCATTCCTGACTGGGTCTATAAGCAGAAGGAGTGCTTTTTCTAACCGGCATTTCTATGGTTCTTCAATGGGGCTAGGATGTAAACGTGTTTCTGCTTCAAAGGAAAGCAGCTAGGAGAAAGTTTCTTTTGCCAGTGTGTGAGGGAGCTGGAAAGCTGCAGAATGGTGCAGGGGATTCCAGGCTAGGCCATTCCTGACTGGGTCTATAAGCAGAAGGAGTGCTTTTTCTAACCGGCATTTCTATGTTTCTTCAATGGGGCTAGGATGTAAACGTGTTTCTGCTTCAAAGGAAAGCAGCTAGGAGAAAGTTTCTTTTGCCAGTGTGTGAGGAGCTGGAAAGCTGCAGAATGGTGCAGGGGATTCCAGGCTAGGCCATTCCTGGCTGGGTCTATAAGCAGAAGGAGTGCTTTTTCTAACCGGCATTTCTATGTTTCTTCAATGGGGCTAGGATGTAAACGTGTTTCTGCTTCAAAGGAAAGCAGCTAGGAGAAAGTTTCTTTTGCCAGTGTGTGAGGGAGCTGGAAAGCTGCAGAATGGTGCAGGGGATTCCAGGCTAGGCCATTCCTGGCTGGGTCTATCAGCAGAAGGAGTGCTTTTTCTAACCGGCATTTCTATGTTTCTTCAATGGGGCTAGGATGTAAACGTGTTTCTGCTTCAAAGGAAAGCAGCTAGGAGAAAGTTTCTTTTGCCAGTGTGTGAGGGAGCTGGAAAGCTGCAGAATGGTGCAGGGGATTCCAGGCTAGGCCATTCCTGGCTGGGTCTATAAGCAGAAGGAGAGCTTTTTCTAACCGGCATTTCTATGGTTCTTCAATGGGGCTAGGATGTAAACGTGTTTCTGCTTCAAAGGAAAGCAGCTAGGAGAAAGTTTCTTTTGCCAGTGTGTGACCGGAGCTGGAAAGCTGCAGAATGGTGCAGGGGATTCCAGGCTAGGCCATTCCTGACTGGGTCTATAAGCAGAAGGAGTGCTTTTTCTAACCGGCATTTCTATGTTTCTTCAATGGGGCTAGGATGTAAACGTGTTTCTGCTTCAAAGGAAAGCAGCTAGGAGAAAGTTTCTTTTGCCAGTGTGTGAGGGAGCTGGAAAGCTGCAGAATGGTGCAGGGGATTCCAGGCTAGGCCATTCCTGGCTGGGTCTATAAGCAGAAGGAATGCTTTTTCTAACCGGCATTTCTATGGTTCTTCAATGGGGCTAGGATGTAAACGTGTTTCTGCTTCAAAGGAAAGCAGCTAGGAGAAAGTTTCTTTTGCCAGTGTGTGAGGGAGCTGGAAAGCTGCAGAATGGTGCAGGGGATTCCAGGCTAGGCCATTCCTGACTGGGTCTATAAGCAGAAGGAGTGCTTTTTCTAACCGGCATTTCTATGTTTCTTCAATGGGGCTAGGATGTAAACGTGTTTCTGCTTCAAAGGAAAGCAGCTAGGAGAAAGTTTCTTTTGCCAGTGTGTGAGGGAGCTGGAAAGCTGCAGAATGGTGCAGGGGATTCCAGGCTAGGCCATTCCTGGCTGGGTCTATAAGCAGAAGGAGTGCTTTTTCTAACCGGCATTTCTATGTTTCTTCAATGGGGCTAGGATGTAAACGTGTTTCTGCTTCAAAGGAAAGCAGCTAGGAGAAAGTTTCTTTTGCCAGTGTGTGAGGGAGCTGGAAAGCTGCAGAATGGTGCAGGGGATTCCAGGCTAGGCCATTCCTGACTGGGTCTATAAGCAGAAGGAGTGCTTTTTCTAACCGGCATTTCTATGTTTCTTCAATGGGGCTAGGATGTAAACGTGTTTCTGCTTCAAAGGAAAGCAGCTAGGAGAAAGTTTCTTTTGCCAGTGTGTGAGGGAGCTGGAAAGCTGCAGAATGGTGCAGGGGATTCCAGGCTAGGCCATTCCTGACTGGGTCTATAAGCAGAAGGAGTGCTTTTTCTAACCGGCATTTCTATGTTTCTTCAATGGGGCTAGGATGTAAACGTGTTTCTGCTTCAAAGGAAAGCAGCTAGGAGAAAGTTTCTTTTGCCAGTGTGTGAGGGAGCTGGAAAGCTGCAGAATGGTGCAGGGGATTCCAGGCTAGGCCATTCCTGGCTGGGTCTATAAGCAGAAGGAGTGCTTTTTCTAACCGGCATTTCTATGGTTCTTCAATGGGGCTAGGATGTAAACGTGTTTCTGCTTCAAAGGAAAGCAGCTAGGAGAAAGTTTCTTTTGCCAGTGTGTGACGGCAGCTGGAAAGCTGCAGAATGGTGCAGGGGATTCCAGGCTAGGCCATTCCTGGCTGGGTCTATAAGCAGAAGGAGTGCTTTTTCTAACCGGCATTTCTATGTTTCTTCAATGGGGCTAGGATGTAAACGTGTTTCTGCTTCAAAGGAAAGCAGCTAGGAGAAAGTTTCTTTTGCCAGTGTGTGAGGGAGCTGGAAAGCTGCAGAATGGTGCAGGGGATTCCAGGCTAGGCCATTCCTGGCTGGGTCTATAAGCAGAAGGAGTGCTTTTTCTAACCGGCATTTCTATGGTTCTTCAATGGGGCTAGGATGTAAACGTGTTTCTGCTTCAAAGGAAAGCAGCTAGGAGAAAGTTTCTTTTGCCAGTGTGTGAGGGAGCTGGAAAGCTGCAGAATGGTGCAGGGGATTCCAGGCTAGGCCATTCCTGGCTGGGTCTATAAGCAGAAGGAGTGCTTTTTCTAACCGGCATTTCTATGTTTCTTCAATGGGGCTAGGATGTAAACGTGTTTCTGCTTCAAAGGAAAGCAGCTAGGAGAAAGTTTCTTTTGCCAGTGTGTGAGGAGCTGGAAAGCTGCAGAATGGTGCAGGGGATTCCAGGCTAGGCCATTCCTGGCTGGGTCTATAAGCAGAAGGAATGCTTTTTCTAACCGGCATTTCTATGGTTCTTCAATGGGGCTAGGATGTAAACGTGTTTCTGCTTCAAAGGAAAGCAGCTAGGAGAAAGTTTCTTTTGCCAGTGTGTGACGCAGCTGGAAAGCTGCAGAATGGTGCAGGGGATTCCAGGCTAGGCCATTCCTGGCTGGGTCTATAAGCAGAAGGAATGCTTTTTCTAACCGGCATTTCTATGTTTCTTCAATGGGGCTAGGATGTAAACGTGTTTCTGCTTCAAAGGAAAGCAGCTAGGAGAAAGTTTCTTTTGCCAGTGTGTGAGGGAGCTGGAAAGCTGCAGAATGGTGCAGGGGATTCCAGGCTAGGCCATTCCTGGCTGGGTCTATAAGCAGAAGGAGTGCTTTTTCTAAACGGCATTTCTATGGTTCTTCAATGGGGCTAGGATGTAAACGTGTTTCTGCTTCAAAGGAAAGCAGCTAGGAGAAAGTTTCTTTTGCCAGTGTGTGAGGGAGCTGGAAAGCTGCAGAATGGTGCAGGGGATTCCAGGCTAGGCCATTCCTGACTGGGTCTATAAGCAGAAGGAATGCTTTTTCTAACCGGCATTTCTATGGTTCTTCAATGGGGCTAGGATGTAAACGTGTTTCTGCTTCAAAGGAAAGCAGCTAGGAGAAAGTTTCTTTTGCCAGTGTGTGACGCAGCTGGAAAGCTGCAGAATGGTGCAGGGGATTCCAGGCTAGGCCATTCCTGGCTGGGTCTATAAGCAGAAGGAATGCTTTTTCTAACCGGCATTTCTATGGTTCTTCAATGGGGCTAGGATGTAAACGTGTTTCTGCTTCAAAGGAAAGCAGCTAGGAGAAAGTTTCTTTTGCCAGTGTGTGAGGCAGCTGGAAAGCTGCAGAATGGTGCAGGGGATTCCAGGCTAGGCCATTCCTGGCTGGGTCTATAAGCAGAAGGAGTGCTTTTTCTAACCGGCATTTCTATGGTTCTTCAATGGGGCTAGGATGTAAACGTGTTTCTGCTTCAAAGGAAAGCAGCTAGGAGAAAGTTTCTTTTGCCAGTGTGTGAGGCAGCTGGAAAGCTGCAGAATGGTGCAGGGGATTCCAGGCTAGGCCATTCCTGACTGGGTCTATAAGCAGAAGGAATGCTTTTTCTAACCGGCATTTCTATGTTTCTTCAATGGGGCTAGGATGTAAACGTGTTTCTGCTTCAAAGGAAAGCAGCTAGGAGAAAGTTTCTTTTGCCAGTGTGTGAGGGAGCTGGAAAGCTGCAGAATGGTGCAGGGGATTCCAGGCTAGGCCATTCCTGGCTGGGTCTATAAGCAGAAGGAGTGCTTTTTCTAACCGGCATTTCTATGTTTCTTCAATGGGGCTAGGATGTAAACGTGTTTCTGCTTCAAAGGAAAGCAGCTAGGAGAAAGTTTCTTTTGCCAGTGTGTGAGGGAGCTGGAAAGCTGCAGAATGGTGCAGGGGATTCCAGGCTAGGCCATTCCTGACTGGGTCTATAAGCAGAAGGAGTGCTTTTTCTAACCGGCATTTCTATGTTTCTTCAATGGGGCTAGGATGTAAACGTGTTTCTGCTTCAAAGGAAAGCAGCTAGGAGAAAGTTTCTTTTGCCAGTGTGTGACGGAGCTGGAAAGCTGCAGAATGGTGCAGGGGATTCCAGGCTAGGCCATTCCTGGCTGGGTCTATAAGCAGAAGGAGTGCTTTTTCTAACCGGCATTTCTATGGTTCTTCAATGGGGCTAGGATGTAAACGTGTTTCTGCTTCAAAGGAAAGCAGCTAGGAGAAAGTTTCTTTTGCCAGTGTGTGAGGAGCTGGAAAGCTGCAGAATGGTGCAGGGGATTCCAGGCTAGGCCATTCCTGGCTGGGTCTATAAGCAGAAGGAGTGCTTTTTCTAACCGGCATTTCTATGTTTCTTCAATGGGGCTAGGATGTAAACGTGTTTCTGCTTCAAAGGAAAGCAGCTAGGAGAAAGTTTCTTTTGCCAGTGTGTGAGGGAGCTGGAAAGCTGCAGAATGGTGCAGGGGATTCCAGGCTAGGCCATTCCTGGCTGGGTCTATAAGCAGAAGGAGTGCTTTTTCTAACCGGCATTTCTATGGTTCTTCAATGGGGCTAGGATGTAAACGTGTTTCTGCTTCAAAGGAAAGCAGCTAGGAGAAAGTTTCTTTTGCCAGTGTGTGAGGGAGCTGGAAAGCTGCAGAATGGTGCAGGGGATTCCAGGCTAGGCCATTCCTGGCTGGGTCTATAAGCAGAAGGAGTGCTTTTTCTAACCGGCATTTCTATGTTTCTTCAATGGGGCTAGGATGTAAACGTGTTTCTGCTTCAAAGGAAAGCAGCTAGGAGAAAGTTTCTTTTGCCAGTGTGTGAGGGAGCTGGAAAGCTGCAGAATGGTGCAGGGGATTCCAGGCTAGGCCATTCCTGGCTGGGTCTATAAGCAGAAGGAGTGCTTTTTCTAACCGGCATTTCTATGGTTCTTCAATGGGGCTAGGATGTAAACGTGTTTCTGCTTCAAAGGAAAGCAGCTAGGAGAAAGTTTCTTTTGCCAGTGTGTGAGGGAGCTGGAAAGCTGCAGAATGGTGCAGGGGATTCCAGGCTAGGCCATTCCTGGCTGGGTCTATAAGCAGAAGGAGTGCTTTTTCTAACCGGCATTTCTATGTTTCTTCAATGGGGCTAGGATGTAAACGTGTTTCTGCTTCAAAGGAAAGCAGCTAGGAGAAAGTTTCTTTTGCCAGTGTGTGACGCAGCTGGAAAGCTGCAGAATGGTGCAGGGGATTCCAGGCTAGGCCATTCCTGGCTGGGTCTATAAGCAGAAGGAATGCTTTTTCTAACCGGCATTTCTATGTTTCTTCAATGGGGCTAGGATGTAAACGTGTTTCTGCTTCAAAGGAAAGCAGCTAGGAGAAAGTTTCTTTTGCCAGTGTGTGAGGGAGCTGGAAAGCTGCAGAATGGTGCAGGGGATTCCAGGCTAGGCCATTCCTGGCTGGGTCTATAAGCAGAAGGAGTGCTTTTTCTAACCGGCATTTCTATGTTTCTTCAATGGGGCTAGGATGTAAACGTGTTTCTGCTTCAAAGGAAAGCAGCTAGGAGAAAGTTTCTTTTGCCAGTGTGTGAGGGAGCTGGAAAGCTGCAGAATGGTGCAGGGGATTCCAGGCTAGGCCATTCCTGACTGGGTCTATAAGCAGAAGGAGTGCTTTTTCTAACCGGCATTTCTATGGTTCTTCAATGGGGCTAGGATGTAAACGTGTTTCTGCTTCAAAGGAAAGCAGCTAGGAGAAAGTTTCTTTTGCCAGTGTGTGAGGGAGCTGGAAAGCTGCAGAATGGTGCAGGGGATTCCAGGCTAGGCCATTCCTGACTGGGTCTATAAGCAGAAGGAGTGCTTTTTCTAACCGGCATTTCTATGGTTCTTCAATGGGGCTAGGATGTAAACGTGTTTCTGCTTCAAAGGAAAGCAGCTAGGAGAAAGTTTCTTTTGCCAGTGTGTGAGGGAGCTGGAAAGCTGCAGAATGGTGCAGGGGATTCCAGGCTAGGCCATTCCTGGCTGGGTCTATAAGCAGAAGGAGTGCTTTTTCTAACCGGCATTTCTATGTTTCTTCAATGGGGCTAGGATGTAAACGTGTTTCTGCTTCAAAGGAAAGCAGCTAGGAGAAAGTTTCTTTTGCCAGTGTGTGAGGGAGCTGGAAAGCTGCAGAATGGTGCAGGGGATTCCAGGCTAGGCCATTCCTGACTGGGTCTATAAGCAGAAGGAGTGCTTTTTCTAACCGGCATTTCTATGTTTCTTCAATGGGGCTAGGATGTAAACGTGTTTCTGCTTCAAAGGAAAGCAGCTAGGAGAAAGTTTCTTTTGCCAGTGTGTGAGGGAGCTGGAAAGCTGCAGAATGGTGCAGGGGATTCCAGGCTAGGCCATTCCTGGCTGGGTCTATAAGCAGAAGGAGTGCTTTTTCTAACCGGCATTTCTATGGTTCTTCAATGGGGCTAGGATGTAAACGTGTTTCTGCTTCAAAGGAAAGCAGCTAGGAGAAAGTTTCTTTTGCCAGTGTGTGACGTTCTGGAAAGCTGCAGAATGGTGCAGGGGATTCCAGGCTAGGCCATTCCTGACTGGGTCTATAAGCAGAAGGAGTGCTTTTTCTAACCGGCATTTCTATGTTTCTTCAATGGGGCTAGGATGTAAACGTGTTTCTGCTTCAAAGGAAAGCAGCTAGGAGAAAGTTTCTTTTGCCAGTGTGTGAGGGAGCTGGAAAGCTGCAGAATGGTGCAGGGGATTCCAGGCTAGGCCATTCCTGCTGGGTCTATAAGCAGAAGGAATGCTTTTTCTAACCGGCATTTCTATGGTTCTTCAATGGGGCTAGGATGTAAACGTGTTTCTGCTTCAAAGGAAAGCAGCTAGGAGAAAGTTTCTTTTGCCAGTGTGTGAGGGAGCTGGAAAGCTGCAGAATGGTGCAGGGGATTCCAGGCTAGGCCATTCCTGGCTGGGTCTATAAGCAGAAGGAATGCTTTTTCTAACCGGCATTTCTATGTTTCTTCAATGGGGCTAGGATGTAAACGTGTTTCTGCTTCAAAGGAAAGCAGCTAGGAGAAAGTTTCTTTTGCCAGTGTGTGAGGGAGCTGGAAAGCTGCAGAATGGTGCAGGGGATTCCAGGCTAGGCCATTCCTGGCTGGGTCTATAAGCAGAAGGAGTGCTTTTTCTAACCGGCATTTCTATGGTTCTTCAATGGGGCTAGGATGTAAACGTGTTTCTGCTTCAAAGGAAAGCAGCTAGGAGAAAGTTTCTTTTGCCAGTGTGTGACGCAGCTGGAAAGCTGCAGAATGGTGCAGGGGATTCCAGGCTAGGCCATTCCTGACTGGGTCTATAAGCAGAAGGAGTGCTTTTTCTAACCGGCATTTCTATGGTTCTTCAATGGGGCTAGGATGTAAACGTGTTTCTGCTTCAAAGGAAAGCAGCTAGGAGAAAGTTTCTTTTGCCAGTGTGTGACGCAGCTGGAAAGCTGCAGAATGGTGCAGGGGATTCCAGGCTAGGCCATTCCTGACTGGGTCTATAAGCAGAAGGAATGCTTTTTCTAACCGGCATTTCTATGTTCTTCAATGGGGCTAGGATGTAAACGTGTTTCTGCTTCAAAGGAAAGCAGCTAGGAGAAAGTTTCTTTTGCCAGTGTGTGAGGGAGCTGGAAAGCTGCAGAATGGTGCAGGGGATTCCAGGCTAGGCCATTCCTGGCTGGGTCTATAAGCAGAAGGAGTGCTTTTTCTAACCGGCATTTCTATGTTTCTTCAATGGGGCTAGGATGTAAACGTGTTTCTGCTTCAAAGGAAAGCAGCTAGGAGAAAGTTTCTTTTGCCAGTGTGTGAGGGAGCTGGAAAGCTGCAGAATGGTGCAGGGGATTCCAGGCTAGGCCATTCCTGACTGGGTCTATAAGCAGAAGGAGTGCTTTTTCTAACCGGCATTTCTATGGTTCTTCAATGGGGCTAGGATGTAAACGTGTTTCTGCTTCAAAGGAAAGCAGCTAGGAGAAAGTTTCTTTTGCCAGTGTGTGAGGGAGCTGGAAAGCTGCAGAATGGTGCAGGGGATTCCAGGCTAGGCCATTCCTGGCTGGGTCTATAAGCAGAAGGAGTGCTTTTTCTAACCGGCATTTCTATGTTTCTTCAATGGGGCTAGGATGTAAACGTGTTTCTGCTTCAAAGGAAAGCAGCTAGGAGAAAGTTTCTTTTGCCAGTGTGTGAGGGAGCTGGAAAGCTGCAGAATGGTGCAGGGGATTCCAGGCTAGGCCATTCCTGACTGGGTCTATAAGCAGAAGGAGTGCTTTTTCTAACCGGCATTTCTATGTTTCTTCAATGGGGCTAGGATGTAAACGTGTTTCTGCTTCAAAGGAAAGCAGCTAGGAGAAAGTTTCTTTTGCCAGTGTGTGAGGGAGCTGGAAAGCTGCAGAATGGTGCAGGGGATTCCAGGCTAGGCCATTCCTGGCTGGGTCTATAAGCAGAAGGAGTGCTTTTTCTAAACCGAATTTCTATGGTTCTTCAATGGGGCTAGGATGTAAACGTGTTTCTGCTTCAAAGGAAAGCAGCTAGGAGAAAGTTTCTTTTGCCAGTGTGTGACGCAGCTGGAAAGCTGCAGAATGGTGCAGGGGATTCCAGGCTAGGCCATTCCTGACTGGGTCTATAAGCAGAAGGAGTGCTTTTTCTAACCGGCATTTCTATGTTTCTTCAATGGGGCTAGGATGTAAACGTGTTTCTGCTTCAAAGGAAAGCAGCTAGGAGAAAGTTTCTTTTGCCAGTGTGTGAGGGAGCTGGAAAGCTGCAGAATGGTGCAGGGGATTCCAGGCTAGGCCATTCCTGGCTGGGTCTATAAGCAGAAGGAATGCTTTTTCTAACCGGCATTTCTATGGTTCTTCAATGGGGCTAGGATGTAAACGTGTTTCTGCTTCAAAGGAAAGCAGCTAGGAGAAAGTTTCTTTTGCCAGTGTGTGAGGGAGCTGGAAAGCTGCAGAATGGTGCAGGGGATTCCAGGCTAGGCCATTCCTGGCTGGGTCTATAAGCAGAAGGAATGCTTTTTCTAACCGGCATTTCTATGTTTCTTCAATGGGGCTAGGATGTAAACGTGTTTCTGCTTCAAAGGAAAGCAGCTAGGAGAAAGTTTCTTTTGCCAGTGTGTGAGGGAGCTGGAAAGCTGCAGAATGGTGCAGGGGATTCCAGGCTAGGCCATTCCTGGCTGGGTCTATAAGCAGAAGGAGTGCTTTTTCTAACCGGCATTTCTATGGTTCTTCAATGGGGCTAGGATGTAAACGTGTTTCTGCTTCAAAGGAAAGCAGCTAGGAGAAAGTTTCTTTTGCCAGTGTGTGACGGAGCTGGAAAGCTGCAGAATGGTGCAGGGGATTCCAGGCTAGGCCATTCCTGACTGGGTCTATAAGCAGAAGGAGTGCTTTTTCTAACCGGCATTTCTATGTTTCTTCAATGGGGCTAGGATGTAAACGTGTTTCTGCTTCAAAGGAAAGCAGCTAGGAGAAAGTTTCTTTTGCCAGTGTGTGATGCAGCTGGAAAGCTGCAGAATGGTGCAGGGGATTCCAGGCTAGGCCATTCCTGGCTGGGTCTATAAGCAGAAGGAATGCTTTTTCTAACCGGCATTTCTATGTTCTTCAATGGGGCTAGGATGTAAACGTGTTTCTGCTTCAAAGGAAAGCAGCTAGGAGAAAGTTTCTTTTGCCAGTGTGTGAGGGAGCTGGAAAGCTGCAGAATGGTGCAGGGGATTCCAGGCTAGGCCATTCCTGGCTGGGTCTATAAGCAGAAGGAGTGCTTTTTCTAACCGGCATTTCTATGTTTCTTCAATGGGGCTAGGATGTAAACGTGTTTCTGCTTCAAAGGAAAGCAGCTAGGAGAAAGTTTCTTTTGCCAGTGTGTGAGGGAGCTGGAAAGCTGCAGAATGGTGCAGGGGATTCCAGGCTAGGCCATTCCTGACTGGGTCTATAAGCAGAAGGAGTGCTTTTTCTAACCGGCATTTCTATGGTTCTTCAATGGGGCTAGGATGTAAACGTGTTTCTGCTTCAAAGGAAAGCAGCTAGGAGAAAGTTTCTTTTGCCAGTGTGTGAGGGAGCTGGAAAGCTGCAGAATGGTGCAGGGGATTCCAGGCTAGGCCATTCCTGGCTGGGTCTATAAGCAGAAGGAGTGCTTTTTCTAACCGGCATTTCTATGGTTCTTCAATGGGGCTAGGATGTAAACGTGTTTCTGCTTCAAAGGAAAGCAGCTAGGAGAAAGTTTCTTTTGCCAGTGTGTGAGGGAGCTGGAAAGCTGCAGAATGGTGCAGGGGATTCCAGGCTAGGCCATTCCTGGCTGGGTCTATAAGCAGAAGGAGTGCTTTTTCTAACCGGCATTTCTATGGTTCTTCAATGGGGCTAGGATGTAAACGTGTTTCTGCTTCAAAGGAAAGCAGCTAGGAGAAAGTTTCTTTTGCCAGTGTGTGACGCAGCTGGAAAGCTGCAGAATGGTGCAGGGGATTCCAGGCTAGGCCATTCCTGGCTGGGTCTATAAGCAGAAGGAGTGCTTTTTCTAACCGCATTTCTATGGTTCTTCAATGGGGCTAGGATGTAAACGTGTTTCTGCTTCAAAGGAAAGCAGCTAGGAGAAAGTTTCTTTTGCCAGTGTGTGAGGGAGCTGGAAAGCTGCAGAATGGTGCAGGGGATTCCAGGCTAGGCCATTCCTGACTGGGTCTATAAGCAGAAGGAGTGCTTTTTCTAACCGGCATTTCTATGGTTCTTCAATGGGGCTAGGATGTAAACGTGTTTCTGCTTCAAAGGAAAGCAGCTAGGAGAAAGTTTCTTTTGCCAGTGTGTGAGGGAGCTGGAAAGCTGCAGAATGGTGCAGGGGATTCCAGGCTAGGCCATTCCTGACTGGGTCTATAAGCAGAAGGAGTGCTTTTTCTAACCGGCATTTCTATGTTTCTTCAATGGGGCTAGGATGTAAACGTGTTTCTGCTTCAAAGGAAAGCAGCTAGGAGAAAGTTTCTTTTGCCAGTGTGTGAGGGAGCTGGAAAGCTGCAGAATGGTGCAGGGGATTCCAGGCTAGGCCATTCCTGGCTGGGTCTATAAGCAGAAGGATTGCTTTTTCTAACCGAATTTCTATGGTTCTTCAATGGGGCTAGGATGTAAACGTGTTTCTGCTTCAAAGGAAAGCAGCTAGGAGAAAGTTTCTTTTGCCAGTGTGTGAGGGAGCTGGAAAGCTGCAGAATGGTGCAGGGGATTCCAGGCTAGGCCATTCCTGGCTGGGTCTATAAGCAGAAGGAATGCTTTTTCTAACCGGCATTTCTATGTTTCTTCAATGGGGCTAGGATGTAAACGTGTTTCTGCTTCAAAGGAAAGCAGCTAGGAGAAAGTTTCTTTTGCCAGTGTGTGAGGGAGCTGGAAAGCTGCAGAATGGTGCAGGGGATTCCAGGCTAGGCCATTCCTGGCTGGGTCTATAAGCAGAAGGAGTGCTTTTTCTAACCGGCATTTCTATGTTTCTTCAATGGGGCTAGGATGTAAACGTGTTTCTGCTTCAAAGGAAAGCAGCTAGGAGAAAGTTTCTTTTGCCAGTGTGTGAGGGAGCTGGAAAGCTGCAGAATGGTGCAGGGGATTCCAGGCTAGGCCATTCCTGGCTGGGTCTATAAGCAGAAGGAGTGCTTTTTCTAAACGGCATTTCTATGTTTCTTCAATGGGGCTAGGATGTAAACGTGTTTCTGCTTCAAAGGAAAGCAGCTAGGAGAAAGTTTCTTTTGCCAGTGTGTGACGCAGCTGGAAAGCTGCAGAATGGTGCAGGGGATTCCAGGCTAGGCCATTCCTGGCTGGGTCTATAAGCAGAAGGAGTGCTTTTTCTAACCGGCATTTCTATGTTTCTTCAATGGGGCTAGGATGTAAACGTGTTTCTGCTTCAAAGGAAAGCAGCTAGGAGAAAGTTTCTTTTGCCAGTGTGTGAGGGAGCTGGAAAGCTGCAGAATGGTGCAGGGGATTCCAGGCTAGGCCATTCCTGACTGGGTCTACAAGCAGAAGGAGTGCTTTTTCTAACCGGCATTTCTATGTTTCTTCAATGGGGCTAGGATGTAAACGTGTTTCTGCTTCAAAGGAAAGCAGCTAGGAGAAAGTTTCTTTTGCCAGTGTGTGACGCAGCTGGAAAGCTGCAGAATGGTGCAGGGGATTCCAGGCTAGGCCATTCCTGGCTGGGTCTATAAGCAGAAGGAGTGCTTTTTCTAACCGGCATTTCTATGTTTCTTCAATGGGGCTAGGATGTAAACGTGTTTCTGCTTCAAAGGAAAGCAGCTAGGAGAAAGTTTCTTTTGCCAGTGTGTGACGCAGCTGGAAAGCTGCAGAATGGTGCAGGGGATTCCAGGCTAGGCCATTCCTGGCTGGGTCTATAAGCAGAAGGAGTGCTTTTTCTAACCGGCATTTCTATGGTTCTTCAATGGGGCTAGGATGTAAACGTGTTTCTGCTTCAAAGGAAAGCAGCTAGGAGAAAGTTTCTTTTGCCAGTGTGTGACGGCAGCTGGAAAGCTGCAGAATGGTGCAGGGGATTCCAGGCTAGGCCATTCCTGGCTGGGTCTATAAGCAGAAGGAGTGCTTTTTCTAACCGGCATTTCTATGTTTCTTCAATGGGGCTAGGATGTAAACGTGTTTCTGCTTCAAAGGAAAGCAGCTAGGAGAAAGTTTCTTTTGCCAGTGTGTGACGCAGCTGGAAAGCTGCAGAATGGTGCAGGGGATTCCAGGCTAGGCCATTCCTGACTGGGTCTATAAGCAGAAGGAGTGCTTTTTCTAACCGGCATTTCTATGTTTCTTCAATGGGGCTAGGATGTAAACGTGTTTCTGCTTCAAAGGAAAGCAGCTAGGAGAAAGTTTCTTTTGCCAGTGTGTGAGGCAGCTGGAAAGCTGCAGAATGGTGCAGGGGATTCCAGGCTAGGCCATTCCTGACTGGGTCTATAAGCAGAAGGAGTGCTTTTTCTAAACCGGCATTTCTATGGTTCTTCAATGGGGCTAGGATGTAAACGTGTTTCTGCTTCAAAGGAAAGCAGCTAGGAGAAAGTTTCTTTTGCCAGTGTGTGACGGCAGCTGGAAAGCTGCAGAATGGTGCAGGGGATTCCAGGCTAGGCCATTCCTGACTGGGTCTATAAGCAGAAGGAGTGCTTTTTCTAACCGGCATTTCTATGGTTCTTCAATGGGGCTAGGATGTAAACGTGTTTCTGCTTCAAAGGAAAGCAGCTAGGAGAAAGTTTCTTTTGCCAGTGTGTGAGGGAGCTGGAAAGCTGCAGAATGGTGCAGGGGATTCCAGGCTAGGCCATTCCTGGCTGGGTCTATAAGCAGAAGGAGTGCTTTTTCTAACCGGCATTTCTATGGTTCTTCAATGGGGCTAGGATGTAAACGTGTTTCTGCTTCAAAGGAAAGCAGCTAGGAGAAAGTTTCTTTTGCCAGTGTGTGACCGCAGCTGGAAAGCTGCAGAATGGTGCAGGGGATTCCAGGCTAGGCCATTCCTGACTGGGTCTATAAGCAGAAGGAGTGCTTTTTCTAACCGGCATTTCTATGGTTCTTCAATGGGGCTAGGATGTAAACGTGTTTCTGCTTCAAAGGAAAGCAGCTAGGAGAAAGTTTCTTTTGCCAGTGTGTGACGCAGCTGGAAAGCTGCAGAATGGTGCAGGGGATTCCAGGCTAGGCCATTCCTGGCTGGGTCTATAAGCAGAAGGAGTGCTTTTTCTAACCGGCATTTCTATGGTTCTTCAATGGGGCTAGGATGTAAACGTGTTTCTGCTTCAAAGGAAAGCAGCTAGGAGAAAGTTTCTTTTGCCAGTGTGTGAGGGAGCTGGAAAGCTGCAGAATGGTGCAGGGGATTCCAGGCTAGGCCATTCCTGACTGGGTCTATAAGCAGAAGGATTGCTTTTTCTAACCGGCATTTCTATGTTTCTTCAATGGGGCTAGGATGTAAACGTGTTTCTGCTTCAAAGGAAAGCAGCTAGGAGAAAGTTTCTTTTGCCAGTGTGTGAGGGAGCTGGAAAGCTGCAGAATGGTGCAGGGGATTCCAGGCTAGGCCATTCCTGGCTGGGTCTATAAGCAGAAGGAGTGCTTTTTCTAACCGGCATTTCTATGGTTCTTCAATGGGGCTAGGATGTAAACGTGTTTCTGCTTCAAAGGAAAGCAGCTAGGAGAAAGTTTCTTTTGCCAGTGTGTGAGGGAGCTGGAAAGCTGCAGAATGGTGCAGGGGATTCCAGGCTAGGCCATTCCTGACTGGGTCTATAAGCAGAAGGAATGCTTTTTCTAACCGGCATTTCTATGTTTCTTCAATGGGGCTAGGATGTAAACGTGTTTCTGCTTCAAAGGAAAGCAGCTAGGAGAAAGTTTCTTTTGCCAGTGTGTGACGCAGCTGGAAAGCTGCAGAATGGTGCAGGGGATTCCAGGCTAGGCCATTCCTGGCTGGGTCTATAAGCAGAAGGAGTGCTTTTTCTAACCGGCATTTCTATGTTTCTTCAATGGGGCTAGGATGTAAACGTGTTTCTGCTTCAAAGGAAAGCAGCTAGGAGAAAGTTTCTTTTGCCAGTGTGTGAGGGAGCTGGAAAGCTGCAGAATGGTGCAGGGGATTCCAGGCTAGGCCATTCCTGGCTGGGTCTATAAGCAGAAGGAGTGCTTTTTCTAACCGGCATTTCTATGGTTCTTCAATGGGGCTAGGATGTAAACGTGTTTCTGCTTCAAAGGAAAGCAGCTAGGAGAAAGTTTCTTTTGCCAGTGTGTGAGGGAGCTGGAAAGCTGCAGAATGGTGCAGGGGATTCCAGGCTAGGCCATTCCTGGCTGGGTCTATAAGCAGAAGGAATGCTTTTTCTAACCGGCATTTCTATGGTTCTTCAATGGGGCTAGGATGTAAACGTGTTTCTGCTTCAAAGGAAAGCAGCTAGGAGAAAGTTTCTTTTGCCAGTGTGTGAGGGAGCTGGAAAGCTGCAGAATGGTGCAGGGGATTCCAGGCTAGGCCATTCCTGGCTGGGTCTATAAGCAGAAGGAATGCTTTTTCTAACCGGCATTTCTATGGTTCTTCAATGGGGCTAGGATGTAAACGTGTTTCTGCTTCAAAGGAAAGCAGCTAGGAGAAAGTTTCTTTTGCCAGTGTGTGACGCAGCTGGAAAGCTGCAGAATGGTGCAGGGGATTCCAGGCTAGGCCATTCCTGGCTGGGTCTATAAGCAGAAGGAGTGCTTTTTCTAACCGGCATTTCTATGGTTCTTCAATGGGGCTAGGATGTAAACGTGTTTCTGCTTCAAAGGAAAGCAGCTAGGAGAAAGTTTCTTTTGCCAGTGTGTGAGGGAGCTGGAAAGCTGCAGAATGGTGCAGGGGATTCCAGGCTAGGCCATTCCTGACTGGGTCTATAAGCAGAAGGAGTGCTTTTTCTAACCGGCATTTCTATGTTTCTTCAATGGGGCTAGGATGTAAACGTGTTTCTGCTTCAAAGGAAAGCAGCTAGGAGAAAGTTTCTTTTGCCAGTGTGTGAGGGAGCTGGAAAGCTGCAGAATGGTGCAGGGGATTCCAGGCTAGGCCATTCCTGGCTGGGTCTATAAGCAGAAGGAGTGCTTTTTCTAACCGGCATTTCTATGGTTCTTCAATGGGGCTAGGATGTAAACGTGTTTCTGCTTCAAAGGAAAGCAGCTAGGAGAAAGTTTCTTTTGCCAGTGTGTGAGGGAGCTGGAAAGCTGCAGAATGGTGCAGGGGATTCCAGGCTAGGCCATTCCTGGCTGGGTCTATAAGCAGAAGGAGTGCTTTTTCTAACCGGCATTTCTATGGTTCTTCAATGGGGCTAGGATGTAAACGTGTTTCTGCTTCAAAGGAAAGCAGCTAGGAGAAAGTTTCTTTTGCCAGTGTGTGAGGGAGCTGGAAAGCTGCAGAATGGTGCAGGGGATTCCAGGCTAGGCCATTCCTGGCTGGGTCTATAAGCAGAAGGAATGCTTTTTCTAACCGGCATTTCTATGTTTCTTCAATGGGGCTAGGATGTAAACGTGTTTCTGCTTCAAAGGAAAGCAGCTAGGAGAAAGTTTCTTTTGCCAGTGTGTGAGGCAGCTGGAAAGCTGCAGAATGGTGCAGGGGATTCCAGGCTAGGCCATTCCTGACTGGGTCTATAAGCAGAAGGAATGCTTTTTCTAACCGGCATTTCTATGTTTCTTCAATGGGGCTAGGATGTAAACGTGTTTCTGCTTCAAAGGAAAGCAGCTAGGAGAAAGTTTCTTTTGCCAGTGTGTGAGGGAGCTGGAAAGCTGCAGAATGGTGCAGGGGATTCCAGGCTAGGCCATTCCTGACTGGGTCTATAAGCAGAAGGATTGCTTTTTCTAACCGGCATTTCTATGTTTCTTCAATGGGGCTAGGATGTAAACGTGTTTCTGCTTCAAAGGAAAGCAGCTAGGAGAAAGTTTCTTTTGCCAGTGTGTGAGGGAGCTGGAAAGCTGCAGAATGGTGCAGGGGATTCCAGGCTAGGCCATTCCTGACTGGGTCTATAAGCAGAAGGAGTGCTTTTTCTAACCGGCATTTCTATGGTTCTTCAATGGGGCTAGGATGTAAACGTGTTTCTGCTTCAAAGGAAAGCAGCTAGGAGAAAGTTTCTTTTGCCAGTGTGTGAGGGAGCTGGAAAGCTGCAGAATGGTGCAGGGGATTCCAGGCTAGGCCATTCCTGACTGGGTCTATAAGCAGAAGGAGTGCTTTTTCTAACCGGCATTTCTATGGTTCTTCAATGGGGCTAGGATGTAAACGTGTTTCTGCTTCAAAGGAAAGCAGCTAGGAGAAAGTTTCTTTTGCCAGTGTGTGAGGGAGCTGGAAAGCTGCAGAATGGTGCAGGGGATTCCAGGCTAGGCCATTCCTGGCTGGGTCTATAAGCAGAAGGAATGCTTTTTCTAACCGGCATTTCTATGTTTCTTCAATGGGGCTAGGATGTAAACGTGTTTCTGCTTCAAAGGAAAGCAGCTAGGAGAAAGTTTCTTTTGCCAGTGTGTGAGGGAGCTGGAAAGCTGCAGAATGGTGCAGGGGATTCCAGGCTAGGCCATTCCTGGCTGGGTCTATAAGCAGAAGGAGTGCTTTTTCTAACCGGCATTTCTATGGTTCTTCAATGGGGCTAGGATGTAAACGTGTTTCTGCTTCAAAGGAAAGCAGCTAGGAGAAAGTTTCTTTTGCCAGTGTGTGAGGGAGCTGGAAAGCTGCAGAATGGTGCAGGGGATTCCAGGCTAGGCCATTCCTGGCTGGGTCTATAAGCAGAAGGAGTGCTTTTTCTAACCGGCATTTCTATGGTTCTTCAATGGGGCTAGGATGTAAACGTGTTTCTGCTTCAAAGGAAAGCAGCTAGGAGAAAGTTTCTTTTGCCAGTGTGTGAGGCAGCTGGAAAGCTGCAGAATGGTGCAGGGGATTCCAGGCTAGGCCATTCCTGACTGGGTCTATAAGCAGAAGGAATGCTTTTTCTAACCGGCATTTCTATGTTTCTTCAATGGGGCTAGGATGTAAACGTGTTTCTGCTTCAAAGGAAAGCAGCTAGGAGAAAGTTTCTTTTGCCAGTGTGTGAGGCAGCTGGAAAGCTGCAGAATGGTGCAGGGGATTCCAGGCTAGGCCATTCCTGGCTGGGTCTATAAGCAGAAGGAGTGCTTTTTCTAACCGGCATTTCTATGGTTCTTCAATGGGGCTAGGATGTAAACGTGTTTCTGCTTCAAAGGAAAGCAGCTAGGAGAAAGTTTCTTTTGCCAGTGTGTGAGGCAGCTGGAAAGCTGCAGAATGGTGCAGGGGATTCCAGGCTAGGCCATTCCTGGCTGGGTCTATAAGCAGAAGGAGTGCTTTTTCTAACCGGCATTTCTATGTTTCTTCAATGGGGCTAGGATGTAAACGTGTTTCTGCTTCAAAGGAAAGCAGCTAGGAGAAAGTTTCTTTTGCCAGTGTGTGAGGCAGCTGGAAAGCTGCAGAATGGTGCAGGGGATTCCAGGCTAGGCCATTCCTGGCTGGGTCTATAAGCAGAAGGAGTGCTTTTTCTAACCGGCATTTCTATGGTTCTTCAATGGGGCTAGGATGTAAACGTGTTTCTGCTTCAAAGGAAAGCAGCTAGGAGAAAGTTTCTTTTGCCAGTGTGTGACGCAGCTGGAAAGCTGCAGAATGGTGCAGGGGATTCCAGGCTAGGCCATTCCTGGCTGGGTCTATAAGCAGAAGGAGTGCTTTTTCTAACCGGCATTTCTATGGTTCTTCAATGGGGCTAGGATGTAAACGTGTTTCTGCTTCAAAGGAAAGCAGCTAGGAGAAAGTTTCTTTTGCCAGTGTGTGACGGCAGCTGGAAAGCTGCAGAATGGTGCAGGGGATTCCAGGCTAGGCCATTCCTGGCTGGGTCTATAAGCAGAAGGAGTGCTTTTTCTAACCGGCATTTCTATGGTTCTTCAATGGGGCTAGGATGTAAACGTGTTTCTGCTTCAAAGGAAAGCAGCTAGGAGAAAGTTTCTTTTGCCAGTGTGTGAGGCAGCTGGAAAGCTGCAGAATGGTGCAGGGGATTCCAGGCTAGGCCATTCCTGGCTGGGTCTATAAGCAGAAGGAGTGCTTTTTCTAACCGGCATTTCTATGGTTCTTCAATGGGGCTAGGATGTAAACGTGTTTCTGCTTCAAAGGAAAGCAGCTAGGAGAAAGTTTCTTTTGCCAGTGTGTGAGGGAGCTGGAAAGCTGCAGAATGGTGCAGGGGATTCCAGGCTAGGCCATTCCTGGCTGGGTCTATAAGCAGAAGGAGTGCTTTTTCTAACCGGCATTTCTATGGTTCTTCAATGGGGCTAGGATGTAAACGTGTTTCTGCTTCAAAGGAAAGCAGCTAGGAGAAAGTTTCTTTTGCCAGTGTGTGAGGGAGCTGGAAAGCTGCAGAATGGTGCAGGGGATTCCAGGCTAGGCCATTCCTGACTGGGTCTATAAGCAGAAGGAATGCTTTTTCTAACCGGCATTTCTATGTTTCTTCAATGGGGCTAGGATGTAAACGTGTTTCTGCTTCAAAGGAAAGCAGCTAGGAGAAAGTTTCTTTTGCCAGTGTGTGAGGGAGCTGGAAAGCTGCAGAATGGTGCAGGGGATTCCAGGCTAGGCCATTCCTGGCTGGGTCTATAAGCAGAAGGAATGCTTTTTCTAACCGGCATTTCTATGGTTCTTCAATGGGGCTAGGATGTAAACGTGTTTCTGCTTCAAAGGAAAGCAGCTAGGAGAAAGTTTCTTTTGCCAGTGTGTGAGGGAGCTGGAAAGCTGCAGAATGGTGCAGGGGATTCCAGGCTAGGCCATTCCTGGCTGGGTCTATAAGCAGAAGGAGTGCTTTTTCTAACCGGCATTTCTATGGTTCTTCAATGGGGCTAGGATGTAAACGTGTTTCTGCTTCAAAGGAAAGCAGCTAGGAGAAAGTTTCTTTTGCCAGTGTGTGACGGAGCTGGAAAGCTGCAGAATGGTGCAGGGGATTCCAGGCTAGGCCATTCCTGACTGGGTCTATAAGCAGAAGGAGTGCTTTTTCTAACCGGCATTTCTATGGTTCTTCAATGGGGCTAGGATGTAAACGTGTTTCTGCTTCAAAGGAAAGCAGCTAGGAGAAAGTTTCTTTTGCCAGTGTGTGAGGGAGCTGGAAAGCTGCAGAATGGTGCAGGGGATTCCAGGCTAGGCCATTCCTGGCTGGGTCTATAAGCAGAAGGAGTGCTTTTTCTAACCGGCATTTCTATGGTTCTTCAATGGGGCTAGGATGTAAACGTGTTTCTGCTTCAAAGGAAAGCAGCTAGGAGAAAGTTTCTTTTGCCAGTGTGTGAGGGAGCTGGAAAGCTGCAGAATGGTGCAGGGGATTCCAGGCTAGGCCATTCCTGGCTGGGTCTATAAGCAGAAGGAGTGCTTTTTCTAACCGGCATTTCTATGGTTCTTCAATGGGGCTAGGATGTAAACGTGTTTCTGCTTCAAAGGAAAGCAGCTAGGAGAAAGTTTCTTTTGCCAGTGTGTGAGGGAGCTGGAAAGCTGCAGAATGGTGCAGGGGATTCCAGGCTAGGCCATTCCTGGCTGGGTCTATAAGCAGAAGGAGTGCTTTTTCTAACCGGCATTTCTATGGTTCTTCAATGGGGCTAGGATGTAAACGTGTTTCTGCTTCAAAGGAAAGCAGCTAGGAGAAAGTTTCTTTTGCCAGTGTGTGAGGAGCTGGAAAGCTGCAGAATGGTGCAGGGGATTCCAGGCTAGGCCATTCCTGACTGGGTCTATAAGCAGAAGGAGTGCTTTTTCTAACCGGCATTTCTATGGTTCTTCAATGGGGCTAGGATGTAAACGTGTTTCTGCTTCAAAGGAAAGCAGCTAGGAGAAAGTTTCTTTTGCCAGTGTGTGAGGGAGCTGGAAAGCTGCAGAATGGTGCAGGGGATTCCAGGCTAGGCCATTCCTGACTGGGTCTATAAGCAGAAGGAGTGCTTTTTCTAACCGGCATTTCTATGGTTCTTCAATGGGGCTAGGATGTAAACGTGTTTCTGCTTCAAAGGAAAGCAGCTAGGAGAAAGTTTCTTTTGCCAGTGTGTGAGGGAGCTGGAAAGCTGCAGAATGGTGCAGGGGATTCCAGGCTAGGCCATTCCTGACTGGGTCTATAAGCAGAAGGAGTGCTTTTTCTAACCGGCATTTCTATGGTTCTTCAATGGGGCTAGGATGTAAACGTGTTTCTGCTTCAAAGGAAAGCAGCTAGGAGAAAGTTTCTTTTGCCAGTGTGTGAGGGAGCTGGAAAGCTGCAGAATGGTGCAGGGGATTCCAGGCTAGGCCATTCCTGGCTGGGTCTATAAGCAGAAGGAGTGCTTTTTCTAACCGGCATTTCTATGGTTCTTCAATGGGGCTAGGATGTAAACGTGTTTCTGCTTCAAAGGAAAGCAGCTAGGAGAAAGTTTCTTTTGCCAGTGTGTGAGGGAGCTGGAAAGCTGCAGAATGGTGCAGGGGATTCCAGGCTAGGCCATTCCTGGCTGGGTCTATAAGCAGAAGGAGTGCTTTTTCTAACCGGCATTTCTATGGTTCTTCAATGGGGCTAGGATGTAAACGTGTTTCTGCTTCAAAGGAAAGCAGCTAGGAGAAAGTTTCTTTTGCCAGTGTGTGAGGGAGCTGGAAAGCTGCAGAATGGTGCAGGGGATTCCAGGCTAGGCCATTCCTGGCTGGGTCTATAAGCAGAAGGAATGCTTTTTCTAACCGGCATTTCTATGGTTCTTCAATGGGGCTAGGATGTAAACGTGTTTCTGCTTCAAAGGAAAGCAGCTAGGAGAAAGTTTCTTTTGCCAGTGTGTGAGGAGCTGGAAAGCTGCAGAATGGTGCAGGGGATTCCAGGCTAGGCCATTCCTGGCTGGGTCTATAAGCAGAAGGAATGCTTTTTCTAACCGGCATTTCTATGGTTCTTCAATGGGGCTAGGATGTAAACGTGTTTCTGCTTCAAAGGAAAGCAGCTAGGAGAAAGTTTCTTTTGCCAGTGTGTGAGGGAGCTGGAAAGCTGCAGAATGGTGCAGGGGATTCCAGGCTAGGCCATTCCTGGCTGGGTCTATAAGCAGAAGGAGTGCTTTTTCTAACCGGCATTTCTATGGTTCTTCAATGGGGCTAGGATGTAAACGTGTTTCTGCTTCAAAGGAAAGCAGCTAGGAGAAAGTTTCTTTTGCCAGTGTGTGAGGGAGCTGGAAAGCTGCAGAATGGTGCAGGGGATTCCAGGCTAGGCCATTCCTGACTGGGTCTATAAGCAGAAGGAGTGCTTTTTCTAACCGGCATTTCTATGGTTCTTCAATGGGGCTAGGATGTAAA